>NW_027069548.1:1537727-1653099 GCF_002906115.3 Quercus suber
TGTCCACAAGATGGACGGATCATCCCAAGAGGATGAAAACATTAAAGTCTAGATGATGGACGGACCAGTAAGACTGTCCACAAGATGGACGGATCATCCCAATAGGATGAAAACCTTAAGTCCAGATGGTGGACGGACCATTAAGACTGTCCACAAGATGGACGGATCATCCTAAGGATGAAAACCTTAAGTCCAGATAATGGACGGAACAGTAATATTGTCCACGTGATGAACGCCCAAAAAAGCTGGTAGTTAAGTCCAGATAGCAGACGGACAAGTAACAGCGTCCACAAGTGGACGGATCAACCTAAATGGACGGTAACTTCTAAGTCCACATAATGGATGGACCCAGAATAACGTCCGCAAGTTGGACGGATCATCCAAAAAGGATGGAATAAGCTAAGTCTACCCAATGGACGGGTTCAATAAGCTAAGTCTACCCAATAAACTGACCAGTCTAAAACAAATGGTATTTCTATAAGTCACAGAAATCATCGTGAGAGATGACGACCCTTGGTTAAACGATTAATGAACGGAGGAATCGTATAAGCGGAACGGAATTCATTTTAACATAAAAATACGCTTTAAAAATAAAAACATGCATTCCACAAAATAAACGTACTGAACGGTCAATGTATATACAAACCCCATAAACATGACGGGTATTAAAAATTGTTCCACACTTAAAAAAAAAAAAAAAAGAAAAAAAAAAAAGAAAAAAAAAAGGAATAATTAAACAAGACTAAGTTGTTACAGATCAGCTCCCTCTCCCTCTTCAGCTGGACGGTCCCCAACATCCCTGGCCTGGCTATCCGCAGCAGTTTGGTCCATAGGAGCTTCGCAGATAGGGACGTTCTTTTCGAAAAGAGCATCAGTATCTTCCGACTGAACGGGCTGGGCGGTTGACGGCTGGGGGGCAGTGACGTTGACGGAGGATAAGTTTATCTCTGGGTACAATGCCCTCACCTGACGGAGTGCATTGTCGAACCCGTCGTTAAAAACAAGGCTCAGCTCCGCAATCAGGGCGTCGGAGTCGCGGTACTCGCGTACGGCATCTTCCTTGGCCTGACGGACCTCATTGCCTTTCTCCACCAGGTTTCTCTTCAGACGGTCCGTCAGCTGGATGGCCTCGTCCCGGGCCGTCTCGGCCATCTTTAGTTTCTTTTCCTGGGCGACCTTCCAGGCCCTGAGGTCGAGCAGCTCCTCCTCCATCACCTTAGCCTTCCCACGAATCCGGCCAATGGTCGTCTTGTGGTTGAGACACCGTCCCATCAAGCTTTTCATCATGATCATAGCCTGAGGGACAACGAAAATGCGTAAGCAAAATATTTAAAGGTAGAAAATGGTGAACGGATGGACTAAGGACAACGGAGTAATTACCTGGGCAATGTTGAAGAGGCCCGTTTCCCCCATCGCCTCCGTCGAGTGATTCCCCAGATCCTCGTAGTCGTCGGTGGTAATGATCGACGACAACCTCTCCAGGGCGTACTTGGAGTCCTCACGGAGCAAGACGGGTGGCTTCTTTTGGTCGTCGGACAGACCCGTCATAAGACCCTTGCCCGCTCCGTGTTTAGCCGGAGTGACCGACTTGCTCCCCTCAGCCATTAAGCTGACGACCGGATCCAGGGGGACCTTGGTCTGCTTTGGAGGACGGTCACTCTTTACGGGCAATTTCCTCTTCAGATTAGGCTTGCTGGGGCCCGTCCCTATGGGGTCCTTTCCAGCCTCCTTGTTCTTCGCGACCTGGAGTCTTATAGCAGCATGCCTTTTTGCATCTTCCATCTCTGAAAAAGGTAGACGGATTAAGAAATAATAATGATAAAGACAGTAAAAACAGGTCATAAGGGTTGACGGACTCACGTAGACGGGTCTGCTTCTCGTACTTTAAAGCCGCTGAGGTTGGCTCGGGACCGTCACAGTACTAGTAAATGGTGTTGAGGTTGATGAGCTTGGCCCACGTCCTCTCCTCAGGCTTTGTCTTTGAAAAGATTCTTTCAAGGAAACTGAATTCCTCAAGTGTAATCTGGGGACACCGTCAAACTGCATCAAAGAGGACGGGCGTTAGAAACATTACAAAAATTATTGAAACTGCACGGAGTCATTTACAACGGGCCATACCAGATGGGTTTAAAATGCCCCAAACTATGTCGACATGCATAAAGTCCGTCTCCCCTGGATGACACATCCAACTGTCTCATTTTATGAAAAAGTAACAGCTCTTCCAGTCTCTATTTGAGTCTGGGCTTTTAAAAATAACCTTCAGAACGGGGCTCCTAGGGATGAAGCTATACATGCCCCTCGACTTGTCTATCTCGTCAGGATGGTAGCAATGGAGGAACTCTCTTATCGTAAGCCTCCTCCCACCATCCGACATGGCTCCGTACAGAACCTCCATCGTGATGAAAACTCTTCACGCGTTTTGGGACACCTGGCTGACGGATATACCTAGGTAGTTTAAGAGTTCGCGGTGTAACAAACTCAATAGAAATCTAAGGCCAGCTTTAAGCACCTGTTCGTACACACCTACTCCGTCTACTCCTTCGTAATAACATTTTTTTGACATGTAGGGTAGATGGATTGGGATGTGGTCTGGGATTTGGTAGCGGGCCCTAAGTGTGTTAAAATGGCCTTCCTTGATAGTAGATGTGAAGGCGTGTACCGTCCACTCTGGGGGCATGATGAACTCCCTAAGTCCATCATCTCCCACGACGGACCTAACTAGTGGCTCTTCGTCGTCAGCTGATCTCTCTTGGATTTCGATCATCTCCAGGCCTTCATTGTTGAGGATGAGGACGATGATGACGGACTACTCTCGCTTGGGACGTCGTGGTCTTTGGGACTTGACGGGTATGCCCCTTCGTAATCTGCCCTGTCACGAACGACCGACTGATTACTCGACGCACTAGACATGGCCTACAGGTAATGACAAAACCTAAGACTCTGACGGTTTGGAAAGAACGACGGGTGCATAGAATGAAAAGAAATAAATAATAGCTAAAAATTAAAAAAGGACGGTAGGAAATAACTCACCAGAAGATCGAAGTGAGCAAAATGTGGCAGGCGACGGGTATGAGAGTGAACGGACTGATCTCTGACAGGTGTGACGGACTTGCTCTGACAATTTCTTCTAGCAACAAGTGGGGAAATGAGGGGCAGAGGATCGATATTTATAAGGCATGTGCACGGAAGACGAAGCGATGCCTCGTTCCAAAACAATGGCCATTGACAGGATGACATTTGGCATAGCTCATTAATGAGTTAACTTCTGACCCAGCATTGTACGGATGAAGGTTCACGGACTTAGGTGTCATGGATACAAGATTGAGATTTCAAATCTGTCACCCTATGGGTCCGTTCTCTTATGTATGACGGACCCATCGGGTGAGGGGGCAACTGAAAGGGAGTAAGTACACGCTAGGATGCCTATTGTGATTGTACGGGCCGGCTATAGTCCGTGAACGTAAGAATGGACGAACCCATCATTTGCACGGGCCCTTAAGTGGACGGATCTCATGTGGACGGACCTGATATGGACGGATCGAAGAGAGGTGGACTGGTTAGCCATGGGCCTATTGGGCCCATTTAGTGGGGATATTTTGGCCTATTCTCATAAGGCCCTAAACAGAATCCTTGCGCTACTTGGACTCTAGAAATCTCATATATTTGGTAAAGATCTTTCCTAGAAGGAGAAGATCTGTCCATCACGTTTGGGATTCTACAAGAGGAGTCCTATAAGGAAAAGACTTCCGCACCAAGAAAGAGATGTTAATCTTCTACTATTATAAAAGCCCCAATACCCTCACAAACCAAGGTACACATTATTTTACCCTCTCTAGCACTCTAGAGTTGAGAGAATACTTTCTGACTTGACCTTCGAAGGGTATTTGGCCGGCACCACACTGGTGCCCTTTGATAGGTTTTCTCCTTTGTCTTGTGTAGGTTAACATTCGAGCGCGAAGGCATTGTGTGACTCATTGGTGAACTTCTCAGCTTCATCAGTATGTTTTCTCTCTCTGACTGTTGAACTTCTGAAATTATTTTGATCATATATATGGTGTGTTCACTAGAATTAATCACTACCTTATGGAGTAAGTTCATTCTGAAAATCAGACTACTTCAGAGATATTGCATGCTCTTTTTTTATAGCTAGATTCAAATCAAATCTCCCTCCTTGTAACTATCAAACTATCATCGTTCATAGATTATAACAATTTTATAGATATTTAAAATATATATTTATTGAAATAAACATATTTTGTTTCTAGATAGGTAGATTAATAAAAAGAAAGAAGAAAGCACCATAAAATAAATATGTCGTTCTCACTTGAACCCACAAATAAGAAACTAACAACCCATTTTTTCAATGGATAACGAGGCATCCGCGTGGACTCGTTTGTCGACTAGTCTTCAAGTCAAGCCAATTAGCCAAATGAAATATATATATATATATATATATAAACAGCCAAATTTTTGAACAAAGAAGTTTAGAAGGCACTAACTCGGAAGGTCTCTCCCTGCATAACATTTAACATAACATATCCCATAGCCAACTCCAAGGCCTATCTCTCTCACTTTCCAAAATGAAGCCCTTCAAAAACCTGTCCATTTTCTTCTACTGCTTTGTCAATACTCTTATTTTCATTACCTTATTAACCCATGCAGCCAGATTTGATATTAAAACACAATTGCAACATCACAATTTGGGCTGCAGTTATGCCTGGTGGTGGCAGGCAGATTAACCCAGATGGAACTTAACCTGGAGCCTCGAAGTTAGGCCTAAATCAGAAAGGGGTAATGGTTGCATTTAGGCCTGAACTGAGTGTAGTTTCAATGGATTCGGGGTTGGTACATGTCAAACTAGTGACTGTGGTGGGCATTTTCAATGCCAAGGCAGTGGATATGGTGCAGCCCCACACACCATTGCCGAATTTACATTAGGCCAATTTGAAAATTTGGATTTCTATGACATCTCTCTTGTTTATGGGTTTAATGTTCCTATGGTTTTCAACCCTACGTCTCTTAAGTGCACAGGCATAGACTGTACAGGTGATCTCAATGGGAATTGCCCGACTGAGTTGAAAGCTCCGTGCGGGTGTAACAAACCTTGTACTGTATTCAAGACCAAGGAATATTGCAATGCTGGTTCTGCAGACTGTAAAGCTACAAATTATTCCATGTTTCTCAAGGGTGGGTGCCCAGGTGCTTATAGTTTTCCTCTGGATGATAAACTAAGCACATATACGTGCCCTAGTGGGAATAACTATAACGTAGTGTTCTGCCCTCTTGGTTCCCTCTAGTGTTGAGGCATACAGCTAGTAGCTAGCTTGTATACAAAGAAGTGGTGTAATCAAAGCTCTGAAGCTTTGTGAACATATGCCTAATTATAGTGTGGCGCAAATGCTCTAATATATATGTGTTCACTCCGACATTGTAAGTTGTAACAACATATCTATGAAAGTTTGTGCCCCATAAAAACAAGATTTCTATGAAAGATGGAAGACATTAACGTTCAAAAAAAATTTTTAAAAAAAAAAATCAAATTTTATGATAAAATTTCATTTTAAACCTTCTAATTTAAGAGTTATAACAAATTAAACCTTATAATTTCAAAAAGTAACTAATTGAATTAAAGTTTTGAAAAGTAATAAATTAAACACTACAATAAATAAATAAAATAAAAAATTGATGGGCGTAACGGACTCATTACCCAATAACTCATGGTACTTGCAAAATAAATTGAACTCGAACATTTCCCCAAAGCCTACTTTGTGTAAATATGGACTGTAATTGAGGGAAACTATTTCATGGATAATGAAAGAGAAAAAATTTGGGTTGTGAGCCTGAATCTTGAAATAAGAGAAAATAGGGTTGTAAGCCCAATAGCAATATGTGAAGTGAGAGAAAAGCCCACACCATGAAGTAAAGTTTGTGGTTTGTGAAGCCCATATTGTGAGGAAAATTTTGAGTTGTGATTCAGGAGGTGATTAGGATCTTATGTGATTAGGCTTCACAAGAGACGTTCATAATAATTTGTGGTAAAAAATTTTAAATGTCTGAATTGAAAACAATAAAATGTGCCAACTAATTGAGTTACAAATCTCTTTGCCATCCAAAAAGGGGCTTGGGTATTGGAGTAATTGGACTCATCAACCAACTCATATTTTTTATGGTATTGTAGTTATTTTGTTGGGTAAATTTCAATTTAAACACTATAATTTAGGGATAGTCTAAATTAAAAATCCTAAACTTTAGAAATGAAACAAATTAAACCTTGGAACAAATGAAACAAATGAAACAAATTCAAAAAAGAAATTGTTATGAAGGTGAAGAGTAAAATCGTTACAAACGATAATGATTTTCAATGCCTTATTAGCCCATGCAATCAGATTTGATATAAAAAACAATTGCAACAGCACAATTTGGGCCAAAGTTGTGCTTGGTGTTGGTAGGCAGAATTACCCAGGTGGAACCTAGACCCTCGAATTTAGGCCTAACTCAACAAATTGGTGGTTTTCGCATTTAGGCCCGAATTGGGTGCAGTTTCAATGTGTCTGTGCATGGCAGTTGTCAAACCAGTGACTGTGGTGGGTTTCTTCAATGCCAAACCTATGGTGCTCCCCCAATCACCCTTGCCAAATACTCACTACGCCAATCTCATCAAAACATGTATTTCTATGACATCTCTCTTGTTGATGGGTTTAATGTTCCTATTGATTTTAGCCCAACCTCTAATGGGTGCACCAGAGGAATAAGATGTACAACTGATATTAATAGGCAGTGCCCAACTAAATTGAAAACTCCTAGAGAGTACTGTAAATACCCTTGTACCGTTTTCAAAACCAATGAATACTGTTGCAATTGTGGAAGTTGTGGATCTACAAATTTTTCCAAAATTTTCAAGAATCTGTGCCCAGATGCTTACAATTAACCTATGAATGATGCAACAAGCACATTTATGTGCAATAGTGGGACTAACTATGAGGTTGTGTTTTGCCCTTGAAGCAGCTCTTTCCTTTGGCATAACAGACACATCACTAGTAGCTAGTATGTAATAAAAGCTTGAGGGCTTGTGAGCACATGTAGTATTGTGCATACCGTATTATAGGTTGCTATAAAATTATTGATATCTGCCCTTGAAGAAGTTCATTCTTCTGGTAAGAGGCATAGAACTATCAACCAAGAGTATTTATCTATGAAGCACGGGTGTGTTTCGGGACTCGGGTGCGGGTGTGGGTGCGGGTGCGGGACTCGGCGATTAAAAAATTATTAAAAATATTTTTATTTATATTTTCTATATATTTTTACTATTAAAATATTCTTAAAAAACACATTGCTATGCCTTGATTCACAAAACAAAGAAAGAAGAAGGCAAGAAACACATTACTATGCCTCTGAGGTCAGAATTTCGACTGTTCCGGCAAGTTTCAAGGCCGATATCAGCTTGTTTCGGCCATTTTTGGCATATTTCGGCCGTATCAGCCGTATTGGTCGCCGGCCGATACGACCCGATATGGACGATATGGACCGATTTTGGCCGAATCGAAGCCGATTCTGGCTGAATCGAGCCTTGTCGGCGCGAATCGAGCCTCGTTGGCGCAAATCCGAGAAAAAAAAAAATCAGATGTGGCACCGACTCGCGGTCAACCGCGTCGTCTCGCGTCAGGCCGTGTCGGACTCAGGTGCGACACCCTCCCAGACGTGTCCGTGCTTTCTAGGTATTTACAACTGGGCTAATAATTTATAAAAGCTTGAGGGCTTTTTAGCAAATGCAGTACTATGCATGTTGTATTTTTACATATTCACGTGAGGCTGTAGCAAAGCTTCTATGATGGAAGATATTAACGTATAATGTTTATAACCTCCTTAATTTTTTTCTTTGGCAAATGAAGAAATGAAGAAATTATTTTGCAGCTTAACCTAGTAGTGCGTTATTTGATTTACTACCATGTGTTTGCAAGTTGCAACTCTCTATGTTTGTGATATTCTTTGTTTGATTCTTTGGTTGATGGTACATAACGTAACTATTGGGAATAGGAGGTAATAAATGAGCCTGAAACTTGTGTTGTGGACACACATACACCTTACAAAGAAGCTAACCTATATAAATTTATTTATTTAGCTTGTTTAACCTATATGGACTTCCTTTCAAAAAAAAAACCTATATGGACTTAAACCCCATCTTTCTAAATATACGTATCATAGTTGCTTTCACCTATTGTTATTAAACTTTGCTTGCGTTAAATATAAGGTTAAATATTCTTTCACATTTCGTTCAAATCTATTATTTCACACATATATTTATGATTGATGCATACATATTAAAATTTAAATACATACTATACTAATCATAGCTTATCACCTTAATAAATTATATAAAAAAAAAAAATATGTCTTTTGACATTTGCCTTAAATCATGTACTATCACTGAAGAATTAAAAAAAAAAAAAAAAAATTCCATTTGACCATCATTAGTATTTTTTATTATTATGAAAAGTAGTCCATTTTATTTTGACAAGGATAAAAACATTAAATCTTAAGACACTAAATGCTCAATGATACACGTTGAGGTAGACCATGGGCAACTTTGTTATCATCCCGTAGAACAAAAGAAAATTTGAAATCACTAAACCTCTGAGCTTGTACCAAGGACACTGCGATGATGTTAGAGATACTAGATGGTGGAGTGGTCGAACCAAGAAGGGAGTGAAAAACCACCAGTGAATCACCTTCAAAAATTGCAGTTCTAATACCCATCTTCCAAGCAAACCGCATTATAACTCTGATCCCCACTTCTCTCAGATTTTCAAAAATAGCTCCATCAACATTAACGTTGTACCATGGAGGGAGAGGAAGAGACCATCTCACAGAGGATACTGGTTGTGTTTGCTTGACTCTTAAATTAGCAACTTGAAACTCGTCCAAGTAGCTAGTCCTTAGTCCAGTGAGCAATAAGGGAAGCTGACTTACGAGTTCTGCCTGTCCAAATTTCATTCCTATTGGTCCAAATCCCCCATGCCATCATGAGCAATTGGAATTGGGCCAAAGCTTGATCTGTCATCTGCTTCACAGTCCGAGCATACCATACAAGATCCATAAACTCATGTGTCTCTACCAAATTGGTCTCTTAACTCCAGGTCTGAAGCTAACCATACCTCTTTAGCTCGTTTACAGTGCCAAAATAAATTGCCAGAGGACTCCACTGCTACACCACACTCCTCAAAGGTATTATCTTAAGTTATTTGCCGATGAAAGAGCTTGATATGCTTAATGACCGTCATTGGTATTTATTGCATTATGAGCTGGATATACTAAAATATCCAAATTTTTAGAATATATATATTACGGGCTCTATGGACTCATTACCCAATAACTCAGGGTACTTGCTAAATAAAATGAACTTGAACATTTCCCAAAAGTCCACTTTGTGTAAATATGTGCTGTAACTGTGGGGGTCCATTTCGTGGGTTAGAAAGAAAGTGGGCCTGAATCATGAGATAAGAGGAAAGTAGGGCTCTAAGCCCATAGCAATACGTGAAGTGAGAAGGAAAATTTTGAGTTGCGATTCGTGATTTGAGTGGGCCCCACAAGAAAAATCTCAACACATGTTAATGCATTCAAGGAGTGGCTTGGGTCCAATAAAAAAAAAGAGTAGCTTCGGTATTAGACTCAAGACTCGTCAACCAATATTCATATTTTTATGACATCTATAATTACTATTTAAAGAACTTTTTAGATTCTTACTCTTGTTTGTCCAAATTACTTTTAAATTTATATTGTTTAGAAAGTTTAAATAATATAGTTAGATATGTAAAATTATTAATTTTAACACTTCTAAATTTTAGATAAATTAAAAAAAAAAAAACATCCCTCCACTTTTCTTTCAAATTAAAAAAAATAAAATAAAATAAAACAACTTAAAAAAACCAATAAACGGTTTTTATTTTTATTTTTTTAAAATCCATTTTTAAAAAAAGAGTTAACAATCACTCGAAACTCAATTAAGAAGATTTGAACATACCACTTGTTTTTAATAAATTTCATTATATTGTTTTATCTTTCCATTTGTCTTTCTTTTTGTTTCTCTTTCTTTAATTGTTCTACCCTCAAAACTTTCATAACAGCTCTGCATATTTAAATTAATCTCTCATATTATAGTTTTATTTTATTTTAATGAAAAATTATAACACTAAACTAAAAATAAATAAATAAAAGAGTCTCATTACACGTGTAAAACACATGTAATGACTAATGAAGCTAATTGTACTTATTTTTTGGAGAATATATTTCGACTTTTTTGTTTGGTTGAGAAAAATGGTAAATTTCAGCTTAAACAATATAATTTAAGGACAATCTAAATTAAACCTTATAGTTTAAGAAGTTCTAAATTAAACACTAAATCTCAAATTTCAACTTTTGAAAAGTAACAGAAAAAACCTTGGAGCTTTAAATGGGATAACAACATTAACTAAATTTTAACATCGAAAGTGAGAGAGTAGAAAAGCAAAAAGAAAAAGAGAAGTGAGAATACTGGATGTGTGTGTGTGTGAGAGAGAGAGAGAGAGAGAGAGATAAAAGGCGTTGCAAGATAAGATCAAGAGAGTTTATTAGTATAAATTACACAATAGCTCCATAATAATAATAATAGACCTTGCAAAATTATCTGGAGTAAAAATGGTGATTGTCAACCTTCATTCAGATGCAAAGAGATAAGATTGATGCTGATGTAAGAATTATACTCATTTCAAAGTCTCTAGACTTTTCCTCCCAAGTCTTCGTTTTTTTGGGGTGAGGCTCTGGAGGGCGGGGGCGGCTGAGGATTTTTTTATTTTATTTTTTATGGGGCCAATGTCCATAGAAATGCTATTTTTTGTTACCTAAGCCAAAATTTTCATTTCAGATAAAAATTTATATATTATTGTAATTCATAAGTTTTTAATAATAAAAAACTATAATTAATATATATATATATATATAAGAGAGAGAGAGAGAGATTTTTCAGTTTTTATTTTAAAGAAAAAATATTGTTTACGACTCCAAATTTTTTATTCATAAACTTTAAAAAATTGTTCTTTTTTCCCCTAAATTATTAAAAATATATGTTGCACTTTCTTTCCTCCCATCTGCTTCCGTCAAATTTTATCCTTTTGAGTCCTAACCAAATATATGTGACAATCTTCGTGGGACTCATATTGTTGGATTGTATGGTCGATAGTCATCCAAGTTCATATTTTTCCTTCTCAGCACATGGTCTGATAGTACGCTAATTAATTTTCCAAAGCAACGTAAGCTTAACAAGCAACAAAAGTAGGACTTTTCCAATGGATATCTTTAATTTGACCGGAAGATTGCTTGTCTTATCTGCAAACTAAACTTTGTTTTTCAGCCAGTGTGAATTCAATAAGCTTCATGTCCCACAATACTACTCAATTTTTAGAATAGTCTTCAAGTCAAGTCAAGCCAAGATAAATTCAGTTACAAGGGTTTAATTAGGCAATCACGCCTGTAATTAAGTTCTCCACACCAACCCCTACAGACCATATCCAATCCCAAATCCTATATAAACCCCTACCCATCTTCTCATAATCAAAACCTCAAACCACTAAAGCATATCTCTTTCTCACTTTCCAAAATGAGTCTCTTCAAAAACTTGTCCATTTCCTTCTACTTTTTTGTCACTCTTTGTATTGTCTTCGCTCATGCAGCCCGATTTGATATTACAAACAATTGTCCCTACGTAGTTTGGGCTGCAGCCGTGCCTGGTGGTGGCAGGCAGCTCAACCCACAAGAGTCTTGGCCCCTTGATGTCAACGCTGGCACAACCGGGGGCCGCGTTTGGGCTCGAACTGGGTGCAATTTTGATGGATCCGGGCATGGCAGTTGTCAAACTGGTGACTGTGGTGGACTTCTTCAATGCCAAGCCTATGGTACACCCCCAAACACTCTTGCTGAATTCGGTTTAAACCAATACCAAAACTTGGATTTCATTGACATCTCTCTTGTTGATGGGTTTAATGTTCCTATGGATTTTAGTCCAACCTCTAATGGGTGCACCAGAGGAATAAGATGTACAGCTGATATCAACGGGCAGTGCCCAGCTGAATTGAAAACTTCTAGCGGGTACTGTAACAACCCTTGTACTGTTTTCAAAACCGATGAATATTGTTGCAATTCTGGGAGTTGTGGACCTACAACCTTTTCCAAATTTTTCAAGAATCTCTGCCCAGATGCTTACAGTTATCCTAAGGATGATGCAACAAGCACATTTACTTGCAATGGTGGGACTAACTATAAGGTTGTGTTTTGCCCTTGAAGCAGCTCTTTCCTCTGGTACAAGTATAATAGGCACAACACTAGTAGCTAGTATGTACGTAATAAAAGTTTGAGGGCTTGTGAGCACATGCAGTATTGTGCACACTTTATATGTTGCTATGAGGTGGTTAGTATCTACCCTTGAAGCAGTTCTTTCTTCTGGTACAAGAGGCTTGGAACTATCAACCAATAGTATTAAATATTAATAAATGGGTTAATAAAAGCTTAAGGGCTTCTAAGCATATATGCAGTACCATACATGTATTTTACGTATTCAGGTGAGGTTGTAGCAAATTTTCTATGATGGAAGATATGGCGATATTAACGCTTATAACCTCCATATTCCATACTTTTGTTCTATTGGTAAATCAATAATTTATTTTTAGCTTAACCTGGTAGTTCGCGTCCGTTGTTTGAATTACTGCCATGTGTTTGCAACTCCCGTCTCAGTGCTATTCGTTGTTTGATTCTTTTTGTTTTTTAGATGGGTTGTTTGACTATTTGCTTGACGGTACACCTTACGTTGGGTGGTAATAAATGAACTTGAAACTTGTGTTGTGGACCGCAAGTACACCATACATAGGAGCTGACCGACATAGACTTGACAAGCATCTTTCTAAATATACGAATCATATAGTTGCTTTCACGCGATGAACATGTGTCTCCATTCTAATATATTCAGTGTAATTGATGCATTGAACATAATTCTAATCCACACTAACTTATTGGTATCAAACTTTGCTTATGTTAAATTTAAGGCTACATATTCCTTCATACCTTGATCATATTTATTATTTTACACATATATCTATAATTGATAAGTATTTGCATTTTAATACATAAAATAGTAAAGGTGTGAGAATCAAAACCTAAAATTTAATACAAAATTTTTCACCTATTTTTCATAATAGATGAGATATACATATTGGAATTGGTAATACTACACTAATTATAACTTGTCACTTTAACAAGTTATGAAAAAAATTATATGTTTTATGTTTGCTCTAAATCAAAATAAAGTATTATCGTTAAAGCATAAAAAATTCCATTTGACTGTCATTAGAATCTATTTATTGCACTATGAATCTATGAGCTTGGTATGCTAAAATATCCAAATCTACCATTTGATTAGTATGTTAATTCATCTTATATTGGTTCTTTTAGTTTCCACGGTAATTATGGAACAAGGTTTTCTTTTTTTTTTTTTTTAACTGGAAACTTGGTTCATTGCATACAATTTGATAATTTAGACTTCAAAAAGGAGATTTTTAAGAGTTTTACGGCAGGGATAATAATTGACTAAGTTTATTATACGTAACAAAATATTGTGAGCATAAATTTGATTGAAGATGTGCTAAGTTCATTTATTTTTTTATTTAAAATGTTTATAAAAATATTTAGACGATGTTTATATACTGATTAAAGTTTAGAAAGATGATAAGTTCTTTTTTAACAAATGGACTAATAATTTCTTTTAAGAATCAAATGATCTTATATTTGATTATATAATGTGTCTAAAGTTTGAGTTTGACTTATGGTGTATTCTTCTCTACAAAAAGACTTGAATGGTGTATTATTAAACTATTAATACAATAATTAGGCCCCCAAGTCAAAATTATTGGCCCCGCCCCCTGCGGGCCGGTATACATACGAAGTCATTGGCTAGCAACAGTGACATAAATTCGCATGCAAGTAAAAATGTTAAATGTCCCTTTCTCCATCAGATGCCAAGAACCGAGGGCCTTTAGTGACATGTTAAGAATTATTCTGTTGAATCCTCTTTGAGACTTTTCCTCCCTACGCCCATTAATTCTTTCTTTCTTACTTTCTAGATTATATGATCCCTCTGTAACATCTTGACAGGTGGGTTTTGAGTTTTGACTTATGTACATAAAATGATGCAATCCCATTCTCATCGTGTGTACATGTGACATTCTTCCAATTTCATAACTTTATTCTCTTTGCATGTTTTGATCAAAGTCTAGTCAATGTTAGAAAGCTTAGGAGGTAAGATTTACCATTTTTTTTCTTCGTTATTTACAATCTATAACATCAAGTTGTGCTAAAAAAATTGTGATCCTAAATTTTCTCTAAGTTCAAGTGTTCTAAAAAAATGTTACTTTGATACATCAAAAAATTATTTTATGATGATGCCAAAAATATCACCAGTGAGTCACACGATATTTTGCACACTCGAAATGACACCTGCACAACAAAAAAAGGAGAAGACTTTGCAGAAAGCACCAGTGTGGTGCCGGCCAAATACCCTCCAAAGGTCAAGTTAGAACTTGTTACAACTCTAGAGTACTAGAGAGGGGTTAATTATGCGTACCTTGATTTGTGAGGGTATTGGGGTTTTTATAGTAGTCGAGGGTTGACCTCTCTTCCTTGGAGTAGAAGTCTTTTCCATGTAGGAGTCCGTAGATTGCGGAACCCTTTCCTTGTAGGAGACTAGCATTCAGCGTGGGATACAAGTTATTCCCTTATATACTCATGCGTGGTGGCTAAGTCATGGTTTTGTTAGAACCGTCATCTTCAGGCCTGTCAGCCTATTTCATACCCTTCCGCCATGAAGGGTCGTCAGCCTTTAGGGTCTTCAGCTCTTTTCATAACTTAGCCTGTCAGCATAAGTTGTAGGCTTTAAACTGACGGGTTAATCCTGAAGCGTCTTGCCTCTATAATTTATACTCATCAGTCGCTCCCTACTCCATGTTCCCGTCAGTTTAAATTGACGGGTAGATGGAGTTATATCTTTTGTTGCTACCTTTTACTTTTGGCCAGGAGAGAGAAAATAACTCATACGCGATGTAGTCAGTATTAAATGTTCGGACACGAGGCGTATTCTGGTTGGCTCCGCTTTTGGACGAGGGCGTCGCTTCGTCTTTCGTGCTTTTTCCCTTTTATATATAGTCCCCCTCTTCTCATTTTTCCTATTTCATCTTTACTGATTCCTGAAGAGAAAATCCGTTGTCCATCTTTTATCAATCCTCCCTTACTGTTGCTTATGTTGCTACCGTCACTTCTTCAACCGTCACATGTTTTGAGAAACTCGTAAGTTCTTTTTCTTTCTTTGTATATGCTTTATTTCGATTGATTTCTTTAAAGCGAGGTCGTCATCCTAGGTGCTTAGAATACATTCGTCACTTGTAGGTAGTCAGATGTCAAGTGACGCGTCGAGTGACTGGTCGTCGGTCCGCGATGGAGCGGGCTACGATGAGGTATTTGGTTCAGGTTGTGAGTCCGGGAGCTTTTCCTGGTTGTTAGAGAGGGAGACGTTAGCCCAAACTCCTAACGAGGAGGTAGAAAGTCATGGAGATGAAGGTCAGGAGGAGGTAGTAGGTGAGGAGAATGAAGTTGAGGTGGAAGAAGAGAGGGGTAGTGACGGGGATGAAGGCGACGAGGAATCTTGTGAAAGGATTTTTGGAAGTCCTGGAGGTAATCGTCCCTTCATCCTTCCCAAGGAGTGGGCCATAAATAAGTTTCTTCTAAAAATGACTGACAAAATTTTCAAAGAGTTGCGCGTCCGTTTCCAAATCCCTGACCATATTCCCATTCGTCTCCTTAGGGAAGGTGAAAAATGCTATACGGGAAGAATTGCAGACGTTGGTATGTATGATGCCATGTTTGCTGCGGGGCTCAGACTGCCCCTGACGGCCTTACACCATCAGTTGGCTGATTTTCTTCGGTTGTCCGTTAGTCAGATTGTTCCAAAGTTGTGGAGGATCTTTATAGGTGTTGAGATATTATGGGGTCGTCTGAGTGGAGGACACGGTCATCTTTCCTTAGATGAATTCTTTTATTGCTACAGACCCCGGCACCTTTCTTCTTCCAAGGGGATGTACCATTTTTCCGTTAGGGAGAAGGATTTGAGATTGGTGTCTGAGATGCCAGATTTTAATAGAGCCTGGAAGAGTAGGTTCTTTTTTGTTAAGGGGACGGACTGGGCGTGCCGTCAAGAAGAATGGGAAACGATGCCTCATGGTTATTTTGATAATACTTGGGTGTTTGTCAGGGAGTCAGGTTTTAGCCGTCAGCTTTTGTCCCCGTCAGTTTTTACATGTAATAACTTATCTGTTTTTGAATGGTTTTAACGTTGTCAACTTGCTTTTCTTTTTTAGCCAACACTCGTCCCTTAATAACCGAAGAGCAAAAGGATTTTATCCGTCGGGTTTTAGAGATTCCCTTAGAAGAGCGATCGTGTCGAGATTTAATTACTCTTAACACTCTTCACGTGTACTACGGGGGTCCTGAATCGACGCCTGAGGCTCGCAAGTTAGAAGAATTTTCTCGCCATTGTGAGTAGCTTGATCATATGGTCCCGTCATTTTCATTTTTTTTGCCGTCAGTTCCTCTTATGTATTTCTTTTGCAGAGATGGATACAGCTAAGCAACGGATAAGGGCTACCGCTGCTCGTCAAAAAGAGGAAAATAGGGCAAAAGGGGAGATGACATCCTCGTCAACCCCCAAAACCGTCACTAAGGGTTCCTCGAAAAGGAAACCCGACGGGGATGACAACCGTCCCCTTAAAAAGGTAGCCGTCACTTCTGGGAATGAGCCCCCAGAGAAGTTAACCCCCAAGTTAGGCCACGAAGCAAGAAAGGGTGTGATGACTTCTTCCGATCCTGTCCTAGAGGGGCCCCATTGCCTATTGATGCACAAGGACTTTGCCGCCGAAGCAATAGAATCGCTTATAAAGCCGACGGACATAGATCCTTGTGCATTGTTAGGGATGGAGGAGCTGGGGGCGTTAGCTTTGTTTGACCTCACATGGGTAAGCCATCTCCCCTAATTGGCTCTTCTCTTATCTCCTTCCTGTTTAATGACTGACGGTTATATCCTTTTCCAGGCCTTGGTTCGCATAAAGGAGCTTCAGGTCCAGTGCGTGGCCAAGGAGGGTATCGTTACTCGCGTCAGTAAACATAATGCTAATATGCTAAATCAGCAGGCTCAGTACAAGGAGGCCATACGTCTATTGAATGTTGAGCTGAAAGAGACGAAACAGAAGTTAGAGGAGGCAAGTTATCAGTAGGAGAAATTAGAACAAGAGCTGACGGCCCTTCGTAAGGAGGTAGAGACGGCTGGGGTTAACGCGGTCCAGGAGTTCAAGGAGTTAAATTCCTATATCAATTCCTGCGGTGGATACTACGGCGTTGGGTTTGACGACTACCTGAAGCAAGTTGCGTTGGCCTTCCCTGAATTGGATTTATCCGGGATAACTATAGATGGGCTCCCACCAGCGACGCCTGTTAATGACACCGTCATTGTCGAGGGCGACGACTTTGTGGATCCTCCTCAAGATGACGGTGTTGTTCTAGCCTAGCCCGCTGCGAACCCTCCCGTCACTACTTCCAATCCTTCTGTGCAGGATCTAGATGCAGACAACCCTCTTGTTCAGAAAAAGTAAACAATGCTTTAAGTGACGCTCCTCCTTCCCAGCCGTAGTTTCATCTTTTGTAACAGTTGTATTTTTTTTTTTGTCTGCAAACAATATTTTTAAGTGCCCCCTTGGTTTTTGGGGCTTCTATTTGCACCCAGTTTTTTTTTTTGCTTATGATACCCATCATTTTTAAACATGTATGTATGGCCATTTGCTTATGTGCTTCTTTTTCTTGCTAAGGCTATCTCCTAGCCGTAGGTTGGGCTTGTAAGCCTATTTGTAGGTTATATTTTTAAAGGTACTGAGTGACGGTTATGGACCCGTCTAGTTCAATAACACCGTCAGTTAAATGGAACCGTTGGCTTAATTAAGCCGTCAGTTTTGACAATTTTACGAGCAGATGGTCATTTTGGTGAGCCCGTTACTTTTAATGACTTCATCTATTTTATTAGGCGAGATTCGTCTACTTTATGGATCAATAGAGTTGTTTTTTTCCCAGACTTTTAGTCTGTTGCAACATATTGCCTTGGGTTAAGGTCGTCCACCTTATGGACTTGCCAAGTTTTGATAATTTATTACTTTTTGAGATGAGGTCATTTTATGTAGGACCGTCAGCTTTATAGTCTTGTCCATACTGTGGACTTGACCACTTTGCGTCTTTTGTTAGACCGTTTAGCTTTACGACCTTGTTTACTTGGTGGATTTGGGCAACACGTCAGTCTCTTATAAGACCGTCAGCTTCATTTTATGGACTCGGCCAACTCGTCGGTCTTTTATTAAGCCGTTAGCTATTTTAGTCTTTTATTAGACCGCCAGTTTTAAGGCTTCATTTATTCTATGGACTTGGCCAATTCGTCAGTCTTTTATTAGACCATCAGTTACATAGCTTCATCCATCTTGTGGACTTTGGCCAATTCGTTAGTCTTTTATTAGACCGTCAGTTATGTAGTTTTTTCCATCTTGTGGACTTTGGCCAATTCGTCAGTCTTTTATTAGACCGTCGGTTACATAGCTTCGTCCATCTTGTGGACTTGGACTTGTAAGTAGAAACTTCAGTAATTCTGAATAAACTCCTCTTATTGCCATGCATTTATATAAAAAGTAGTTCAAAAAATGAAATCCTGCCCTTTGGGCTTATTGTAGCAAAAACCAAAGTAAAAAACATGCCCTTTGGGCTTATTGTAGCAAAAACTTAAGTAAATGATAAATTTGAGTATAACTAAAATTTGTTGTAGTAAACTTATGAATAAAGGGGTGGGGGTGTTACTATTCACGTCATCATCTCTACTGGTAGTATTTTCGCAAGTGTTCAGCATTCCAAGGATGTGGCAACTTCCGTCCGTCTAGTGTCTCCAAATGGTAGGTGCCCTTCCTCTGCCACGCCGTGACTCGGTATGGTCCTTCCTAATTGGACTGAGTTTTCCTTAAGTTGGGTCTCTTGCTGCGCCCATGACTTTCCTTAGAACGAGGTCTCCAACCTGGAAGTCTTTGTGTCTGACCCGAGAGTTGTAGTGCTTGGCCATGCGGTCCTGGTATAGTGCGAGCCTTTGTTCTGCTGCTGTCCTGACTTCGTCCACCAGATCGAGCTGTAGATGTATGGCCTCGTCGCTTTTCCTTTCATCCTGGTTGTGCACTCTGTAGCTTGTGAGGCCGACTTCGGCTGGGATGACTACTTCGCTCCCGTATGTTAGTCAGAATGCTGTCTCTCCTGTTGGTGTCCTTGTCGTAGTCCTGTAGGCCCAAAGTATGCTCGGCAACTCTTCTGCCCATATACCCTTTGCCCCCTCGAGAGTTTTGATAATCTTCAGCAAGGATCAGTTCGTGACTTCGACCTGTCCGTTGGCTTGAGGGTGGGCGGGGGAGGAGTAGTGGTTCCGTATCCCCAATTGCAAGCAGAAGTCCCAGAAGGGGTCGTTGTCGAATTGCTTCTCGTTGTCCGAGACTAAGACTCTAGGGATGCCAAATTTGCATATGATACATCGCCAGATGAAACTCCGTACATTCTTTTCCGTAATGGTGGCCAATGCTTCAGCTTCCACCCACTTTGTAAAGTAGTCGATGCCTATTACCAGAAACATCAGCTGTCGTATTGCCGTAGGAAACGGCCCCATGATGTCTAGTCCCCATTGAGCGAACGGTTATGGTGCCGTCATCGGGGTAAGTTCTTCGGGTGGTTGTGTGATAACATTGCTGAATCTTTGACACTTGTCGTAGGTTTTTACATAAGTCTCAGCATCCTTCTACATGGTTGGCCAAAAGTACCCCGTCCGTACTAGCTTGTGCACTAATGATCTCGACCATGAGTGGTTTTCGTAGATTCCATCGTGTACCTCTCTCATGACGTAGTCTGCTTCTTCAGGACCTAAGCATCTTAGGTAGGGGGGGGAGAAACCTCTTTTGTATAAGACATCCCTTATCAGAATGAACCTCACTGCTTAGACCTTTAGTTTTCTTGTAGCTTCCTTTTCGTCTGGCAATACGCCGTTCTTCAAGTAAGAGACTAACGGCGCGGTCCAATTGCTTTTAGAACCAAGCTCCTGTACATCGACAGAATTTATAAGTGGAGAGAGCTGAATGAAGGAGAGTACATTACCAAGGGTGGCCATATGTTCGGCTGAAGCGGCTTTGGCTAGGCGGTCAGCTCGCTCGTTTTCTCCCCGGGGGATCTGTATAATTTCGGCCTTCAGCTTGTTTACCCTCCTCCTTGTTTGATCCAGATACTTCTTCATTCTTTTGCCTTTACACTCGTAATCCCCATTTATCTGGTTGGTCACGACCTGAGAGTCGCAGTAAATGATCACACTCTCGGCTCCTGCAGCTTTGGTGAGGTCAAGCCCTGCTACCAAAGCTTCGTATTCCGCCTCATTGTTGGTGGTAGGGAACTCAAGGCGGACCATACACTCGACCGTGTCTCCTTCGGGTGACTGTAGTACGACGTCGGCTCCCCCAGCCTACCTTTTAGAGGATCCGTCTACATGTATGCTCCATTGGGGAGATTCTTCTGCCCCCCTGTCCTTGTCATTTGTAAACTCAGCTATGAAATCTGCAATGACCTGTCCTTTAATGGCAATTCGCGGGCGGTACTGGATGTCAAACTCGCTTAATTCTATAGCCCATAGTGCCACACGTCTAGTAGCTTCAGGGTTGCTCATTGCCCGTAGCAAAGGCTTGTCAGTTAGGACGATCACGTGTGGGCTTGAAAGTATGGCTTGAGTTTGCATGCTGTCGTTACTAGCGCAAATGCGAGCTTTTCCACGGGTGGATATCTTTCTTCAGCTCCGCGTAGTGCTCGGCTGGTGTAATAGACAGGCTTTTGCACTCTTTCTTCTTCTCTAATCAAGGTAGCGCTGACGACGGCTGGGGAGACAGCAAGATAGAGAAAAAGTGCTTCACCTGGTTGCGAGGGACTTAGCAGTGGTGGGGAAGAGAGATAAGTTTTCAACTCCTCGAATGCTTGCTGGCACTCAGCAGTCCATTCAAAAGATCTTTTCAGTGTGCGAAAGAAGGGTAAGCACTTGTCCGTCGCCTTTGATACAAACCTATTTAGCGCTGCTATCTTGCCATTGAGGCTTTGTACTTCCTTCACATTTTTTGGTGGTGCCATCTCCACTATAGTCCGGATCTTGTCCGGGTTGGCTACGATGCCCCTCTGTGACACCATGAATCCTAGGAATTTTCCTGCTGTAACTCCGAAGGCACACTTTCCTGGATTAAGCTTCATGTTGTAAGATCGAAAAGTGTCGAATGTCTCCTCGAGGTCCTTCAGGTGGTCTTCCTTCCTTCGGCTTTTTACTAGCATGTCATCAACGTAGACTTGAACATTTCTCCCAATTTGCTGTGCGAACATCTTGTTCATGAGCCTTTGATACGTCGCGCTCGTGTTTTTTAGATCAAATGGCATTACTTTGTAACAGAAGAGGCCTTGGCTGGTTATGAACGAAGTTTTCTCTTGATCGGCTTCGTGCATCTGGATTTGGTTGTAACCGGAGAAAGCGTCCATAAAACTTAACAGCTGGTGTTGAGCTGTAGAGTCTACTAGAGTGTCGACCCTCGGGAGGGGATAGCTGTCTTTTGGGAACGCTTTGTTTAGGTCGGTGAAGTCCACGCACATCCTCCACTTCCCGCTAGCTTTCCTGACCATCACTACGTTCGCTAGCCAGTCAGGGTAGTAAACTTCCCTAATAAAGTTTGACTTCTGTAGCTTACAGACTTCTTCGGCTATGGCCCGATCTCGTTTTAGGGTAAACACCCGCTTCTTCTGTCGAACGGGTGGAAAGGAGAGTGACACATTCAGCCTATGCATCATGACTGGAAGGTTTATTCCTGGCATGTCCTCGTGACTCCAGGCAAACACGTCATGATTCTTCTTGAGGAAGGCTATAAGTGCTTGTCGGACCACGGGACTGGCAAGGGTTCCAATTTTTGTTATCCGATCAGGCGCGGAGTCGTCAAGAGGGATTTCTTCAAGCTGCTTAACGGGCTCCATCGTACTTCAGTGTTCTTCTACGCTCATGGCCTGGAGGTGGTCCTCCATTTCCATCATGGCCATGTAGCACTCGCGTTCGGCCACTTGATTTCCGCGTAATTCTCCTACTCCATAATTGGTAGGGAATTTAATCATCAAATGGTAAGTCGAGGTTGCTGCCTTCCATGAATTGAGGGTGGGTTACCCCAAGATAGCGTTATAGGCAGACGAACAGTTGACCACAAGGAATGTCACGTCCTTGGTGATCTGCTGAGGATAGTCGCCTACCGTTACAGACAGTGTAATCACACCTAAGGGAAATACCCTTGTTCCTCCAAAACCGACGAGCGGGGCATTCATCGGAATTAGTTGTTCTCTACCAATTCTCATTTGCTGGAACACTGGGTAATTCAGGATATCTGCTGAGCTCCCATTGTCGACCAGCACCCGATGCAAGTTGTAGTCCCCTACTCATAGGCTGATGACAAGCGCATCGTCGTGCGGATGGTGAAGACATCGCGCATCCACTTCTGAGAACCCGATGATAAGCCTTATCTTCGTGCTATTTTTGGTACTGGGCCCGTCAGCTGGACGTTCTGGACCATCTTGAAGTACATCTTCCGAGCCTTTTTGGATGACCCGGTAGTCGTTCCTCTTACAATCATTCTTATGTCACCGATGGAAGGTTGAGGATGGTCATTATCTTGTCGGAGAGGCTACTCTTGAGGTGGTGGATCCGTTCTTTCCTTGCTTACAAACTTCTTTAATTTCCCTTGTCTTATGAGGGCCTCGATCTGCTACTTTAAGTCATAACAATCGGCTGTGTCATGACCGTGGTCTCGGTGGAAGCGGCAATATTTGTCTCTAGAACGCTTGCTAGGATCTCCCTTCAGCTTTCCGGGGAAGGTCAGAGCCCCTTCGTCCTTGATTTGCATTAGGACTTGATCTATCATGGTGGTTAGCGGGGTAAAGCTCGTGAACCTTCCTCTTGGGGGCTTAGAACGCCTTTCATCTCTTCGGTCTCCTGTCCTCAGCTTCTTCCACCCTTGGTCTTGCTGTACATCTTTCAGTCTCTCCCTTTTTCTTGGCTTTTTCTCCCGAGTCTGCAGCGTGTCCTCAGCATTCATGTATTTGGTGGCCCTGTAGAGTACTTCCGACATTGTCTTCGGGTCGTCTTTGTATAGTGAGAACAAAAACGTACCCTTTCGCAACCTATTTGTAAAGGTTACGCACATCCTCTCGTTGCTTAATATTCATCAAGCATTTCGTAGACTTCTTATACCTGTGCCCCCTAATAAAGTGTATAGTGAACTGAGCGCTTAGCTCCTTAAAAGTGCTGATGGAGTACGGCGTCAGTCGGCTAAACCATACCTTGGTGGGGCCTTTCAATGTTGTAAGGAAGGCCCTACACACGATTTTGTCTGCTACCCCTTGAAGGTGCATTAAAGTCTTGAAGGTCTCCAGGTGATCTAGTGGGTCCTCCACTCCGTTGTAACTGTCTATATGCGGCATGCGAAATTTATGTGGTAGGGGGAAGAAATTAACGGCTGCAGTGAATGGCAAGTCGATGCGATTTACCAGATCGTCAAGGTCGCTGGCCACCCGCCCTTTGAGGGCGTTCATCATGATCTCCATTTGCTCCATTATTGCCTGTATCTCCGTGGCAATGTGTGGTTGAGTTGCATCCGTGAGGGATGGCATGCTTAAATTCTGTCGCTCCGGTTTACTTGGAGCGTTACTGCATTCTGGCCCTTCTCTTTCTCTTCTATCGACGCTGGTGCCTTCTTGGTCCTGTTCCTGAGTGTCGTGACCTGCATTTTTTTGGCGTAACTGTTCCTCCAGATTGTTGTTTTGCTTAGTGAGGCGTTCCATGGCTACAGTAAGAGTCTACACCTGTCTCTCGAGTGTCGTTAGGCGTGGTTCGTCTCCTTGAACATTGTTGGTGGTCGCCATCGAACGAGTAAGTACCATGCAACTCTTCGTCCGGGAAGCGATAATATGGCTTACAAGTCGTAAAATCCTTCCCCACAGACGGCGCCAGCTGATGATGCCGAAAATATCACCAGTGAGTCACACGATATTTTGCACACTTGAAACGACACCTGCACAACAAAAAAAGGAGAAGACCTTACAGAGAGCACCGGTGTGGTGCCCGCCAAATACCCTCCGAAGGTCAAGTTAGAATTTGTTACAACTCTAGAGTGCTAGAGAGGGGTTAATTATGTGTACCTTGATTTGTGAGGGTATTGGGGCTTTTATAGTAGTCGAGGGTTTACCTCTCTTCCTTGGAGTAGAAGTCTTTTCCATATAGGAGTCCGTAGATCGTGGAACCCTTTCCTTGTAGGAGACTAGCATTTAACATGGGATACAAGTTATTCCCTTATATACTCATACGTGGTGGCCAAGTCATGGTTTTGTTAGAACCGTCAGCTTCAGGCCTGTCAGCCTATTTCATACCCTTCAGCCATGAAGGGTCGTCAGCCTTTAGGGTCTTCAGCTCTCTTCATAACTTAGCCCGTCAGCATAAGTTGCAAGCTTTAAACCGATGGGTTAATCCTGGAGCGTCTTGCCTTTATAATTTATACTCATCATTTTATATATTATAATACACCATTTTAGAATAAACAATATATCACATATTCCATTCTTTACCATGAAGTCAAAAAGTGAGCTCCACTTTTTTATTTCACTTTCTCTCCCCCACTTTTCTCTCCAAATTGGGCGGATTGCAAAATGTGGGCCCAAAGAGAATTGTTTTCTATTCATTTGTTTGTCTTCTATCCTTCAAAGTTGTCCAAACACAAGAAACCACTTCCCTTCCCTTGCTTTTCCTTCCCTTCCCTTCCTTCCTCTTCCCCCATTTCCAAATGCTGTGTTAGTCTTTACCAGGTTATATAAGTACTAACTAAAATTTGACTAAAATTTGAGATTTTATTTTTCAAAATTTTTTTGTCCTTTATTTGTAGCCCATTTTTTTTTTTCACTTACATTTAGAGGCTTAGGTAATGACCTAAGTTACCTAATGGTTGAGCCAAAAGGTTTACTATTATTATAGATTAATATTGATTATAGATTAATATTGATTATAGATTAAAGGCATCCTTCACAAATAACATAATGAAGATTTATTACTATTATTATAATTTTTTCTTGACACTAGGTGAGTGAAGAGAGATTTGAATTCAAAAGTTATCCTGTAGAAAGAACTAAATAATGTATACATCTCTCTCTCTCTCTCTCTCTCTCTCTCTCTCTCTCTCTCTCTCTCTCTCTCTATATATATATATATATATATATAAACAAAAAGAAAGGAGACAACATTTTGGAATTGCAGTAAAGTTTGATAAGGTTAACCCCAACATGCAAAAAGTAAGACTTTTCCAATAGATTTCTATTAACCGGAAGATTGCATATGATCTTATCTACAAGACTGCAACTGACTTACATATACCTCTCACTCTTAAGAGTTTAGGAGGTGTAACTGTAAACTAAACTATTTGTTTTGGCAAATGTGAACTAATTAAGCTTCAAGTCACAAAGTGAACGGTTTTTAGATCCCTTAACTCAACCAGATTAACCTAGTTAATTAGCCAAGTGATTAACTTAGTCAAATTATGCAAATCTAGGTTATCACAATCAAACAATCATATCAAGTACATAAAACTGCTGAAAAATAAATAACACAAGATATGATGACCCAGGAAACCATACGGTAAAAACCTGGGAGGATTTGACCTAGCTATCCTCAAGGTAAACTTGAATCCACTATATGAAAGAATCTAAGTTCATACAAAAGGACTTAGAAGCTCCCCGCTTGACTTCCTAATGCTACCCACTAGTAGAACTTACTGACACGACCACGTGCAAGCTCCGAATCCACGGACTCCTTCTTTCTTGGATTCTCCACCAGTTACAAGCACCCACGCTTGTTTTTCTTTAAGTTTCAATGGCAGCAACTGAGTTGATCATCAAGGTATTGATAATATCTCTACCTAGAAAACCCTAAGTTTATGTGAAGGAAAGCTCCTTAAGGATCTCACAAGAGATTCACATAAACCGCAAAATATGAGCAACAATACAACTAGAGCAACTCTCAAAAACGTGGCTGGGGTTTTGCCTTGTATACCTAGGGAAAAAATAGAAAACCTAAAACGTTTAATGAGATAGAGTTGAGTTGGAAATTCTGCAGAAAAAATATTCTGGCCGACTTTCGATCGATCGAGTCTATCCTTCGATCGATCGAGTCATGCTGAAATGCACCAATGCATTTGCAGCCTCTCGATTCCAACTTTACATGAATTAAACAACTTTGAGCAAGGTTAAACAAGACTAAACATATTGTTTTGATCATGGTTTGCTAACATTACATATTAAAGTTCTAAATACGTTAAATCCTAAGTCTTTAAAACCTAACAAACTCCCCATTTGGCAATCCATGACAAAACACATTAAAAAGCTCAAAGTTTACAAATAAAAGCCCTTTACAAAAATAAAGCTTATAAACACAAATTCAATCCTAACTACTATCCATCAGTTGCAAGTGTAGACAGCAGCTTAATTGAATCAACCTATATATTCCTGAAACACTCAACAAATGTATAAATGCATGTGTGACATAAAAATAGTAAATCAACAAATATGCAAACAAACTCTTCCCCTAAGTTAGATACAACAAAAATGAAACATTCTTGTATTTTCCACACATATTCCCACATTTTAAATAAATCTCCCCCTTTTGTCACGTATTGACAAAGACAACTCAATAAAGAGAAAACATATGCAATAAATGATAAGAGAATCAAGGGAAGACAAAACAATACAACTCTATAAAAAATAGAGACAACTCCCCCTAGGAACAACAAATGTTAAAAACAAGCTTCTCGCCTTATAAAAATAGGAAACACAAAACAAGTGTTGGGAAAAACAGTTTTGGGGAAAAATAGGGGGTGGGAATAAATAAAAAGACACAAACCAAGTTTAAAAAAAAAATTAAGTTGAAGATACACATGAAGAAAAAATATTCTCTCTTTCAATAAAATGCAAACATAGCACTATGTGACCCATAAATAGTTGCATGAGTAGAGAAATATTTGCACATTGATTATCCATCATATCTCTTAAGAAAAAATATTTTCTACAGTTCACACATAAAAAAAAAAAAAAAAAAAAAAAAAAAAAAAAAAAAAACATATACTAGAAAGTACATAGTTCAAAAACATATACTAGAGAGAGTCGGTTTTTGAGTTTGGTGGGTGGGTGATATAGAAGGAGGCTTGTGTCATTCAAATGAATTGGGTTTCTGGAATTTTTTGTGTCATGGTTTAGTGTGAAGTGATTTGGGGTTTATAGTGTGGATTTTGGAAGCTAAATTTTTTTTTTTTTCGTTGAGCAATATTGATATGCATTTGGCTAATGGTGTTGTCAGTAGTTCTTCTTTTTTTTCTTTTCTTTTTTTTGGATCGTTGTTAGTTGATTATGTTAAAGCATCTGGGTTTGATGATGGTTTTGAATATGTTTTTGTTTGTTTGGATGCTAAGAAAATGAAATAAAAGAGAAGAAAATCTTGAATTTTTGGGCAATCATGTTTCCGGGGAAGAACATGAACATGAAGAACAAATATTTTTAATTAAAATTTTTAAAATTTTATTTTAAAATTATTGATAATTAAAATTTTATTTTATTTTAAAATAAAATAAAATAAAATATTTTTAATATTTTTTAATTCTGCCGTTTGCCACGTGTGCATTTTCCGTCTCTGATGTAATGGCAGGGACCAAAACGGAAAGCATTTTTCAGGATAGGGACTAAAAGCAGTAAAAATAAAATTTAGGGACTAAAATGGAAATCGCCTAAAAATGTAGGGACTAAAATGTGTTTTTCGCCAAAATTAATCAATCAATTGTTTGATCAAGTTGAGTACCCAATGTAGCAAAGTGTATGCATGTGTGAAAACAATAAGAGATATGACTGCAAAATTGCAAGATGGATACAAAAACAATGCAATGCATGTGAATCCTAAACATACATGATGCATGAAAAAAAATATGTCATGATGCATGTTCTAATGCGGTAAAACTAAGTTCAATTTAAGTTCAATTTCACAAAATTGAATTGAGCACAGAGTTTCTAATAAAAACCCCAAAATTGAAAACCACTTGTTAAGATTTTGGAAAAATTTGAATAATTGATCATCACACAAGCTACAATACATAATATAATGATCAATTACTTCAATTCAACAAGCCAATTGCATCAATTGAACCCAATTTGAACAAAATCCCCAATTCGGATACATTTAAGCTCTAGAATTTCCAAATTCTCAAGCTTTAAACACATTTTGCATTAAAATCAAGGAACTTTTAATTTTGGATGGCCACAACAAGATCACACACAATAAAATGTACCAAGTTTAGCAAAGAGTAACTTGTGTAGTGTGTGCAACTAGCAAAAGCATGAGATACATGTGAGATGATATGTGAATAGCAATCAATCACAAAGTCTACAAAATTCATCACATAGAATTTAAAAGAGACTATCACCTAAAGAGTTACATCATATAACTCCCACGTCTCCTAGAACATAAGCTTGCAATCATGTAAGTTTCTTGAATTTTGCCTCATAATATACACACCAATTTTAATTATGTGATTTGGCATCAAGTCTAATAGTACACACCAATTTTAAGCATTAAGCAATTAAACCAAGGCTTCACCTTATGTTCTTTTTGTGCATGTGCTACACTTTCTCGAGCATAGAATCTTAAGATATGCACTAAGGTGTTTATGATTGGCTAGTGAACAGTGGTGAGATAGTTATTTATGCCTATCTCAAAAGGATCAAGTCCGACAGTCAAATAACATGTGACTTCAATATTAAGACAACGTGATAAACACCATAACATCTTTCCATACAACATGCACTACAAAGCTTCAACTAGTCAAGTGCAATAAATAAGCTCATCAAATCTAAACAAGGTACATAAACATGTTATGTAAAGATAAGGTGGCCAACCTTGATTTCAAATCCATGATATGTAATACAAAACACAAAAATCCTTTTGGTTTAAAAAAAATTTATGACCAAAAAAAAAAAAAACACATATTATGCCAAATGAACAATGCAAATGCAATGCATGACAGTGCTTAACTAAGCTATAGAGGGTACACAAACAAGAAATATCAATTTCTTAATTAATCCTTGAGTACATGTACAAATTAGTACATACTCACATAAAATCATAAATAGCTTAGTACTTATATAACACACTATTCAAGTTTCTCCACAATGTCAAGCATATTCTAAATCAAGAGAGAGATATTAAAACTCATGTAATCCTCAAAACAAATAAAACAAGACACAAAAATAAAATATTTTTGTCTTTTTGAAAATTTTTCAATGTTTTTGGATTTTTTTTAATAAAAAAAACTGAAAACAAAACAACCAAAAACAGAAACAAGACATGTCCACAAACAATTGAAAGAATTAAAACAGGGACAAGTCAGCAACACTCACCTTGGAGAATCTTTTCTCACTCATCTAGCACGAGTCTTTGGCTTTGTAGGTGAAAATCCATGTGAAGCAGAGTGTATTTGAGAGATTACATCAATCTTCTGAAAAAGATTGAAATCCTACAAATTCCTTTCACAAGCCAACAAGCTTAAACTTTTCAAAAGCATATGAAATAATTTATTTGGACTTATGGCAGGAGAAATATCATCACATATCCTAGATTGACATACAGAATGCTTAAATTTCAATTTATGACAATTAGGACGAATGTGACCGGAGACACCACAAAAGTGACAAAACAGGAACAAATTTAGGAACATCAGTATTCCTAATAGCAAGTCTAGTCTCAAATTTTGGTTTTTGCCTCAACAAAGAACAGTTTGGTCTAATATGACCAACAACACCACAAAGGTGACAGGTAGGCACAAAAACAGATTTCTTTGCACAGTAGCAGTAGGTTTAGACATAGGTTTAGAAACTTCAGCATCTACATTAGAACTTTTACCTTTGTCTAACCTAGCAAAATAAGCCTTTTCTTTATTATTCTTCTTAAAAGGAGGGATATAAACTTTCTCAGTTTTAGGCTTAAGAGAAACAGAAACACTTCTGTTATCAACAGCAAGCTTGGTACTAGTCAAATTTTCAATTTTAGCTTTAGATTCAACTAACTCTTATTCCAAGCTTTTCATCTTCTCATCTTGACAGGAAATTTTATTTCTCAAAAATTCATTCTTTTTATTAGACTCATCTAATCTAACAAGCAATTCCTCTTTTTCAAGATTAGCCAATTTTAACTCTTCTTTAAATTTCTTAGAAATTTTCAAAGATCTAGATAATTCCTTACGAAGAGTTTCACAGACATCAATAAAATCAACAGAAACAGTATTGTCCTTTTTATTCAAATTATCACAAATATGAGCAGAAAGACACTTCAAATTATCCATGAAAACAGGGGTCAAAGATTAGCTCAGAGATCAAAAGATCTACAACAAAAGAGCTACTGGCTTGATACCACTTGAACGGTTTTTAGACCCCTTAACCGAACCAGATTAACCTAGTTAATTAGCCAAGTGATTAACTTAGTCAAATTATGCAAATCTAGGTTATCATAATCAAACAATCATATCAAATATATAAAGCAGTGGAAAAATAAATAACACAAGATAAGATGACCCAGGAAATCACATGGTAAAAACCTGAGGAGGATTTGACCTAGCTATCCTCAAGGTAAACTTGAATCCACTATATGAAAGAATCGAAGTTCATACAAAAGGACTTACAAGCTCCCCGCTTGACTTCCTAATACTACCCACCAGTAAAACTTACTGACACGACCACGTGCAAACTCCGAATCCACAGACTCCTTCTTTCTTGGATTCTCCACCAGTTACAAGCACTCACGCTTGTTTTCTTTTAAACTTCAATGACAACAACTGAGTTGATCATCAAGGTATTGATAATATCTCTACCCAGAAACCCTAAATTTATGTGAAGGAAAGCTCCTCAAGGATTTCACAAGAGATTCACACAAACCGCAAAATATGAGCAACAATACAACGAGAGCAACTCTAAAAAATGTGGCTAGGGTTTTGCCTTATATACCTAGGGCAAAAACATAAAACCTAAAACGTTTAATGAGATAGAGCTGAGTTAGAAATTCTGCAGAAAAGACATTCTGGCCGACTTTCGATCGATCGGGTCTATCCTTCAATCGATCGAGCTAGGCCGAAATGCACCAATGCATCTGCAGCCTTTCGATTCCAACTTTACATGAACTAAACAACTTTGAGCAAGCCTAAACAAGACTAAACATATTTTTTTGATCATGGTTTGCCAACATTACACATTAGAGTTCTAAATACATTAAATCCTAAGTCTTTAGAACCTAACACAAAGTACTACTAAATTTTTAGAATAGTCTTCAAGTGATCAAGTCAAACCAAGACAATTTCAATTCCAAACAACAAGAATTTAATTAGGCAATTAATCACGATTATAAATTCTCCACTCCAACCCCAACAGGTTATATCCAATCTAAAGCTTATATAAACCCCTACCCATCTCCTAATAATCATAACCTCAAACCACTATAGCATATATATCCCTCTCACTCTCCAAAATAAGCATCTTCAAAAACTTATCCATTTCCTTCTTGTTTGCCACTCTTTTCACTACTTTCGCTCATGCAGCCCAATTCAACATAACAAACAATTGTCCCTATGTGGTTTGGGCTGCAGCCATGCCTGGTGGTGATAGGCAACTCAACTCAAAAGAGTCTTGGCCCCTTGATGTGAATGCTAGCACAATTGGGGCTGTGTTTGGGCTCAATCTGGGTGCATTTTTTATGGATCCGGGTGTGGCAGTTGTCAAACTGGTGATTGTGGTGGGTTTCTTCAATGCCAAGCCTATGGTGCACCCCCAACACTCTTGTCATCGCTTTAAACCAATATCTAAACCTGGATTTCTTTGACATCTCTCTTGTTAATGGGTTTAATGTTCCTATGGATTTTAGCCCAACCTCNTCTCTCTCCTCTCATTACCTTTAACTCTCACCTCTCTCTTTTTCTCATTTCCTCTCTCACCTCACTCTCACCGATTAACTCTCTCACATGCCATCAGATTAACTCTCTCATTTCATCAGATCACCTCACTCTCGCCAACCCACGTCATCGACTCAAGCCCTGTTGCCGATCTGTTATGGATCAGATCAACTCTCTGAGATCACGGTTGCTGGTTTTCTCTTGATCACTGATTAGGTTGTGGTGGACTATTCTCTTGATTGCCGATCTGTTTTTTTGTTTTTGTTTTTGGTTGAGCTTAAGTTGTTGTGATAGTGATTGTGGGTGTGGGTTGATGGTATCGGTGATTGTGGGTGTGGGTCGGTGGGTTGACCAGTGGGTGTGGGTCGGTGGGTTGCTGATTTGTTCTTTGGGTTGTTTTTTTGGTTTTCTGGTTTTTTTTTTTTTTGGATGCTGATGTCGATCTTGTTGCTCAGTGAGAGGCCGGAGGTTGGGTTGATGATGGTGATTGCTTGATGATGGTGGCTGTTATGTTGAGAGATGACAATGTTAAAAAAAATAATTATTTTATTAAATAAATGTGTAGAATAAATAAACTGATGTGTGAATTTTGTAAAAGTGAATGTGTAAAATAAAAAAAATAGATTTTTTCTTACAAAATAGATAAAAATTTTACATTAACTAATGTGATTACTCTTAGACTTTTAGTTTGAAACCTTCTTAAAATTATAAAACATTTATACTATAATTGACTCAAATCTTTAATAAATGGTAATCTTCTTTCTTGATACACATTTATTACCATTTATTATTTTTTAATAAACGGTAATCACTTGATACAAGGAAGGTCACTTTAACAACAGAGAGTAATATCATTTTAGGGAAAAGAAAGCATTACATCGATTTTCTACAACACTTTTTTTTTTTTTTGGAGACATCGATTTTCTGCAACACTTGACTCTACATAAACATAACATTCGTTTATTAAAATATTGACTAACCGACACCCACTACTGTAGCTATAGTAACAGAGACAAAGTAATGTTGTCCAACCAATCCGAGCATTTACCATCCGTATCATTCACACCCATTACTTTGAAGAGACTGGAAGAACTGGGATGCTCTGTTCGTGTCTGAAAAAGTTGTCTGGGTCAACCTTGCTCTTCACTTTTACCAATCTGTCGAAGTTGTCCTTGAAATACCTGTTCCCCCAAGAACTTGCTTGTACAAAATTTGTGTGGTTGTTTATCCCCAAATCAAGATCTCTATAATTCACATAAGCTTCCCTTGGAAACGAGGAAACATAAGGAGTCATGTAGTTGTAAAGCTTCCTAATCCAGTCAAAATGTTTTGCTGCAATTTTATCACCTGCTTCTTCCCACAAAGTTACGTACTGGATTTTGAACAAAGTAGCATTACATCGATTTTCTACAACACTTTTTTTTTTTTTTTTTTTTTGAGACATCGATTTTCTGCAACACTTGACTCTACATAAACATAACATTCGTTTATTAAAATATTGACTAACCGACACCCACTACTGTAGCTATAGTAACAAAGACAAAGTGATATTGTCCAACCAATCCGAGCATTTACCATCCGTATCATTCACACCCATTACTTTGAAGAGACTGGAAGAACGGGGATGCTCTGTTCGTGCCTGAAAAAGTTGTCTGGGTCAACCTTGCTCTTCACTTTTACCAATCTGTCGAAGTTGTCCTTGAAATACCTGTTCCCCCAAGAACTTGCTTGTACAAAATTTGTGTGGTTGTTTATCCCCAAATCAAGATCTCTATAATTCACATAAGCTTCCCTTGGAAACGAGGAAACATAAGGAGTCATGTAGTTGTAAAGCTTCCTAATCCAGTCAAAATGCTTTGCTGCAATTTTATCACCTGCTTCTTCCCACAAAGTTACGTACTGGATTTTGAACAAAGTTCCATTTCTGTGAGGAAATGGGATTTCTGACTCTGGAATCCTGCTCATCATTCCCCCATATGGATTAAAGATCATCAAAGGACTGTCTTCTTGTAATAACCTTTGCCAGAGTCCCTCAAGTCCTGTCTCTGGAATTGGTTCTCTGACAAAGTCTGATTTGGCTTTGAAATAGTTCTTGAATGTGGATTTTCCTTGGAGCAAAACTTCTGGGGGTGTTCCACTTGGGAACTGAGCAATATAAAGCACTGATTTAATCCAGCTTGTTTCAAGACAATCCTTTTTGGTTAAACCCAACTCTGGGAAACTTCCTTGCATGACTTGGAGTAATCTATCAGCACCACCAAGAAATAAAGCATTGTAAGAAGTTGTGATTGTTTTCTCACCTTTAGCACCAGCTTTGGGTGCAGGTGAGATGATGACTCTGATAAAGAGATCTTCATCAAGCTTATCAGCAGCAACTTGTTGCCATTTATAGAGGAGCTTTGTTCCACCTTGTTCTAAGGTCCTAGTAACTGTGAAAACTGTGACAGTTTCTGGGACAGGAACTAGCTTTATCTTCCACCAAAGAATTACTCCAAAGCTTGCTCCTCCACCACCTCTAATTGCCCAAAAATGATCTTCTCCCATGGCTTCTCTGTCAAGAACATTGCCATTTGCATCAACAATTCGAGCATCAATAACATTGTCAGCACCAAGACCATATTTTCTCATCATGGTACCATATGCACCTCCAGTTATGTGCCCACCAATGCCTAAGCTGGTACAAAGACCAGCTGGGAAGCCATGGACTTTGCTTTTCTCATAAATTCTGTAGTAAACTTCGCCAATAGTAGCACCGGCCTGAACCCATGCACTATTGTCTGCTATATCAACATCAACGGATCTAAGCTTGGCCAAGTCAACTATTATGAAAGGTGATTCAAGTTCTGATACATAGGAGAGACCCTCATAGTCATGGCCTCCACTGCGTACTCTGAGATGAATTCCAAGCTTTTTGGAACAAATTACAGCTGCTTGGACATGTGCTTCATGCATAGGCAAAAAAATGAACTCAGGCTTTGGCACTGAAGGCACTAAGTACCTAAGGTTTTGTGCAGAGGAGTTGAGGACAGTAGTGAAGGAAGAGTTGTTTGGGGTGAAAAAGGCTGAGGCTATTGGAATGGAAAACTCGGAATTATCATCGAGACATTGGATGAAATTTTCTTGAACTGAAGCTGAAGCTGAAGCTGCCAATGAAGCAGCCGACAGCACAAGGAACAAAAACATTGAACACATTGAAGAAGATTTTGGAGACACCATTGTTTTCTTTTTTTTCTCTTCTTCTTTTGATTAATTGTTTTTTTGTGTCCCCTAAGTATAATGTTAACTGAACATAGCACTCTTATTTATGGGCTTTGGTTTGGCTCTTATCGTGACCCCAACGTATACTTGACCTAATGCAAACGTCAAGGGTTGATTGGGATCAACATTTACGTCATGAACCTCAAAAGGGTCTTCCGCGTAATTAGGTGATTGTGGAAATAGACCTTTTAATTTGTTGCAGCATGAGTCCCATGATCCAAGATATTTAGAGATTTAATTTATTTCTTCCTAGCTTGTAGAAAAAAGGCCTCAGAATTGTCTAGACTCTAGAACCACTTTCGGCAATTCAAACCAAATTTTGCTAGTTTACATATTAGTTCTTCCCTGTGTTCAGATTTAGGCTCCGTGGTTGGATATATGGAAAAGTGGGAGGATAGAGAATTGTGAGAAGATTGAAAAGTAAGACGATAAAAAATATTTTATTTTCTCTCTTTTTTGTTTGGTTGAGAGTGGAAAAGTGAAAGGATGGAAAAAATGAGTTTGAATAAATTTACTCATATGCCTTTGTTAAAGAATGATGCACAATTAAAACAAAAAAAGTGACAAATAACTACCAAAAAAGAGCAATTACCCAAATTTATTAAAAAAATAAAAATCACATCCCAAAATAAAAATCACACCTTAAAAAATAAAATAAAAAACAACTATCACACCCAGGCCCTAAAAAATAAAAAATAAAAAGAAAAAAAAGAAAAAGAAAAGAAAGGGGAACGCCCAGGCCTAAAAGAAAAAAAATTGACAAAAAAAAAAAAAAAGGCAACGTTACTTTCTGCCAAAGGAAAAAAAAAAAAAAAGGCAACTTTACTTTGTCAAACAAGAAAAAATTTATCCCCACTCACTTTTCTCTCAATTTTGAATAGAAAATATTTTGGTGAGCCTTAAGAGAAAACACATGAATCCCACTATTTATTTTTCTTTCTCCCCATCCAGCCAAATACGCTCCAAAAAGTTTTCCTTCATATATATATATTTTTTCCAAAGTTATTCATCTATTCTATTTCACCTTCAAATAAACGCACCCTTAGTATAATTATTATATAAAGAATAAAATTTAATGCAAGATTCATATAACTTATAAACTGGATTTTTGTTCAATACAAACGCTTTATGCATTTAATAAGCACAGTTTGTGTAGTGATTTGAAGTCCTAACTAAGATTCCTTTATCAATGTCACATGTGATTGTAATGTCATGACAATTTTTCGACGAACTATATTGGGTTCATTGGTTATAGATAAAGATTCAATTTTCCTAAACCACGAGTAAACGCCATCACTAAAATTTTCAAATTTATTGTTCTATAGCAATCATATGAGAGACACAGATTTTCAAATTTACGTTCTGTAGCAATCAAATGAAAGAGAGAGAGCAGCTGATTGTGATTGTGCATTTAACCATTAACTAAAGGCATAGCAATCACATGACATGACATAACTTGTTTTTTTTCTTAATAAACGGACACACCAGCTTAAACCAAATCAATAGTTTAATCATATGATGTCTGTATATATAATCACGGGCTTGAAAAGAAAAATTAATAGTATTAGGCTGAGTGAGAGAATTTATAAACCACAATAAAACAGTTACAATTTCAACTCACAGACCAAAAAGAAACTCACAGTAAAACAACATAATTGCAATAATTTCAAGGCCAAAAAAAAAAAAAAAACACTCATGAGGAAGAGTAGTAGCCTTTGTAAGACCACCCTTACAGGCAACCACAATCTATACAAAAGTAACAAAAGCCATTTAAGAAATGCTTTGCAGAATCTTCAAGCTAAAACTCTAAGTGTTGCGTATAAGTTTATTAACTCTGTTTGAAATAGAGCCTTCATATCAACAAGCTAAGAACTTGTCGGTTTGGTTTAGCTTGCTTCTACTTCTTCTTTTTTATTTTTCCCTATAATTTTCTAAAACCTCATTTCAATTATACTTCTGCTCAGCATATTTTTCAAGCAAAAATAAATCAGATGACAATAAGTTGTTTCATTAAAAACTTATAGTCTATATCATATTTAAATGTTCAAGGCTTAAGTTAAGCTCCCTAATTCAGAAAAATTAAAATTAAAATTTCATTACATTGAGTTTTTGATAGGATTTAATTTCTTTTTAAAATAAGTGTATGCACACTGATTTGAAATATTGCATGTATCCAAATGGACTAATGGTGATGATTTTCAATTCAAGCTTTTGTAATTTGGATAGTTAAAAAGATATGCATGATAGAGATATCAACATTTTTATCTCGTATCAAGCAATATATTGAGTAATAAATACAAATTGTGGAGTATAAATTCTTTGTCTCATTACAAGTAAAATAGGAGAAGAATCTTACACGCGTTTCGTAAAGCAGGCATCTCATAAACAGGTGAGTTCCATTTCTGTTATTGATAATTTTTTATCATGAATAACAAGGATTATGAAAATTTTGTTAAAAAATGGCATAACACATTTGAGAGGTGGGTCATATGATGTTAGGTGGATTATAAGACACTGTTGTTCTAACGTCAAAAAGTGTAAAACTTTAAAATTAATCATAAAGTAGGTTAAAGTTTTGAGAGGGTCAAAAAAACAGAAAAAAGGAGAACGGTAACCACTAATTGGAGGATAATATCAATTAAATGAAAAAACGTGGGACAAGCCTCACGTGATTATATATAAAATAAACAGCAAACAAGTCAATAATAGAAAGGGAAAGCTTTATCAAATTTTGATCATGAAAAGAAATAAAGGAAAAAGATTGGTATGTTGAACAACGAACAATAGACTATTGATTGAAATTAAAGCTTTCACATTGATTCTAGATAAAAGTCTTCTGTCTGTGGCACCACCATGTACTATTCCTGTTTTAGAAAGGCAGTGTCAATTACAAAAAACTTACTTTGCCAGTGCCCATAATTCACATGAACCCCCCACAATTTTAACTACAACTAATTAGACAGAAAAGACTAGTGGCAATGCTTTGCAATTTCTTTCAATAAAGTGACTTTACATTTTACAAAATAGTGAAATACTGTGTAATTATTTTTTTAAGTTACTTTCTTTTTCTTTGAATCGACTGATGTAGATGTGGTCTCGGAGATCAGGAAATATTTGTCCGAAAGTGCAATATATGAAATATTTTTTTTAAGGGTGGCCAACATTCCAACACATTTTTTTAGTGAATTACCCATAATTTCTATAATAAGCACCACGTCAATCTTATGTAATGCTCTTTCACAATTTACTGTTTGCTGATACGATTGTACCCTTATTAAATTTTTTTTTTTTTGAGAAGGATACCCTTATTAAATTGGAAGGTAATGGAATGTACATTAATAATGTAAACATTATTCTACTAACCCATACTGCCTAGTACCTACCTATATCTCCAAAAATAAAAGAGAAAAATTTAAAATATCTACAAACCCCATACTTTTTGTACTTGACCTTGATGAACTGATAGAGAGTGGCTGCAAGAGTCGTCTAATCTTCCCCCACATTTTCTAGTGAACTACCCACTCCCCCATCACTTGCTCTGGCATAATAGTTTTATCCCACACTAAAAGTTCCACTATCCAAGCTTCATATCTAGGAGGTTATCCAATTCCATTTTCCAATTGATGGGCACACTAGAAATCATTGCAACAGGGTAACTATCTGCTTTACTCCCATCTCTTGAGGATGTCAATTTTCAAACCACAATCCCACTTTACTGCCATCACCAATTTGTCGGTTGAAGTAGCTTCTCACATGCTCCCTTAGTTTTAATACCTTCCTCCATCTCTAGGAACAATTTTAAGGAAGTTTGAGAGATTAAAATGAAACATTTTTAGATATTTTGTGATTTAAATGGAACATTTTAGTAGTTTAAAATTTAAATGAAAAATATCCATAGCTCTAAAATTTAAAATTACTGCAAAACAATAACTATTACACCGTTTATTTCACCGTAAAAAGTTTTTAGGTAAACATTTTCAATATTTTACTTTATTTGTTTCATTGTAAAAGTTGGTCAAACCTGAAAATGTTTTCCATTGATTGCAAAAATCATTTTTAAAATCCTTGGTAAAATTTTGTAAAGCATTTTACAAAAAAATCCCTTAGTAAAACATTTGACAAAAACACATAATGGCTCTCCCCTCCATCTAGTGGTTGGATCACAGGTTAGATGGTCTAGATCGCCGGTCAAGTGGTTGGAGTTGCCAGTAGTGGTTGGAGGCATTGGTTTTGGTGGTTTGTGCTTGGAAATTTTATATCACATAAAATACCTAAAAATGTTTTTGCTAAATACATTTTAAAGCAAAGCAAGTGGAGTGTAACACAACTAATTGGGATAAAAATTGAAATGATTGATCAATATTTGAATAAGAATAAAACATATTTTGAGCCATTAAGTTGAAGAGTTATCATACTCATGTTGTATTTTCTATAATGGATATATGTTTTCTTTAAAAGTCATCTATTATTTTTGAAAAAATTATTATTGTATAGTCCTGGACTATACTCTTTCTCTCTCACAAAGGAATGAGACCCATATCTCTATGAAAGAGAATGAGCATAATTCGGGACTATGCAATAACACCCCTAATTTTAGAGTGTGACATGAGTTGTACGCACAGCCTTTTTTACGGTGAACTAAAAATAAAAAATAAAAATAAAAAAAGACCCTTAAGTCTGGGACTGTTGGGTGCATGTGTTGATTTTAAAGGCATAATTTTGGATCTCCAAAAAAGAGGCAAATATAGAATACTTCACAAGCGAGTCTTTTTCTTTAGAGTGCGAGACACTTGTTGTAAGTTTTTTATTTTATTTTTTTATTTTGATGGGACATGTGTTGTAAGTTGTCTGTGTATATGTATCTATATACATATATAGAAAATAGAAATGTTATATCACTGTGATTATATATGCAGAAAATCGATATGGATTCCTCATACAATTGAAAGGAATATCTCTGATTTCATGGAACTCTTACATTAAAATACTTCAGTTTCAGATAACCTTGGGATGATCCAACATACATAAAACACTTCTATCACGGTTCCATATCTATCACATGAACATGGGATTGCCGCTTAATGCGCAAGGACTGACTTCTTGTGTCCCGCAAATTCTGAATCAGTGCCATAACTTGTTCCAAAGTCCAAACCCACCAGAAAGTCCGAAATGAAACTTCATTTTCAATCCCTTAGTGTCAAATAAATCAACTCCAATCTGACAAATCAACTACCCCGACTCACAATCATGCTTGAATAGGTCTAAAATCTAATGCGCCAATATATCCCATCTCCACGTTCAAAACAAATCACATATTCGTATTTGTACCCACTTTCCTCTTCATTTAGTGGTCAGTCTTCACATTCTTTGTTTTCTTCCATGGAAGTCTAATATCTGAGTATGCATAAGGTGTCAATTAACTATTTGTAAGATGCCAACGGTTCAACCACTTTTTGGTCTGAATAATATTTGCTCGTACTAGTAAGAATTTTTAAGCCTTTCTTTAATTTATGGCCACTAGCTAGTTTGGATAAATTTTAAGAAGCAATTTTAAAATGAGTGGAGTGGGTGATTGTTTGTGCCACTGTTTCCTAGAGATTCCAATGAAAAACTAGTACAGGATAATCGATGCCATGTAAGACCACACTGAGGTTTAAATTGATGCATTCGCATTATATGTAGAACAACAAAGATTAATATCAACCAAGGATAATTGATTTTGATATCCCAAGTGTGTTCAAAGATTTGGGACTGAATTGCTAATTTAGTGCGTTCCTACAATTGTTGAAAATAATTTAAATTTTCAATTACGGTTTCTAGTGGAGATAATTTCAATTTTTATGGTCATCAAAAAAAGAAAAAAAAAAAGAAAAAAAGAAAAACTATAAATTCACAACTCACGAGCAATACTTTACGGTAAGCAGATTGTATTACTGCTCTAATATTCTTAAATTCAAATTCACTTTGTTTTTTTTTAAATAAACCAGTATTGGTTAAATTTAAACTCCAATTTCAAATAAATTCTTTATTTATTGGACAAAGTTTGACTCTAAACTAGTTTAAAACTATATTTTCTACCTTATGTAGTGAATTATAAAACCATTTATGTATATTTATTTAAATAATCACATGACTCATTAAACTACGAAAAAAAAAAACATAACATAAAATGTATCTCAAAAGGCTGAATGTATTGATAATTTGACATACAAAACATAGACGCATTATATTGTGATTGGGAAAGATATTAGATTTATTAGTAATGATTGCAAAGGTACCACAAGTGGAATCTTGCTCAAATAACATTTTCTCTTTGTACGAAAGGTGGAAGAATAGGATTGTAAGCTTAAGATTCACTAATTAAAGAAAAAGGAATAAAAACTGTTGTAAAGGCATTTGAGATGAGATAATTAACAAATCTTAAGAAGTCAGAATTTACTATCAAAATAAGTCAAAACTAAATTCAAGGTTTGTACTTTTACATGTTTTTGAAAGCAGGACCTAGCCCCTGTTGCATAAATAATGAGTCAACTATGCCTTTTATCTCTCTTGAGGCTCTTCACGCATTCCACCAAATCTTCTTAAAAGTTATAATAACAAAAGGAACTAAAACATGTATGGGAAAATAAGAAAATTATCCACCAAATCTTCTTTAAAGTTATAATAACAAAAGGAACTAAACATTTAGAGGAAAACAAGGAAATTGTTTTTTACGGCCAACGGACTACACTTTCTTCACATGTAAATGTGGATTTTGTTTGGTGTGATTCACATGTAAAATATATCTTTATGTGAGAGAAAATAGTATGGTGAAGTACACCAGCTACATTGAATAATTGCATAAGAAAAACATACTTTGTGAAAATCATTGACTTGAGAAGGAGATTTTTTTTTTTTGGGGGGGGGGGGGAATTTATTATGGATGGGTGTAGTCTTCTGGTTTCTCACGATTCACACAAATGGCTGCAACTCCATGCTTGCAGGGGATTCCTGTCAAATTCCATAATCTACAACTGCATGTCCTATTTACCAAGTCCACCACATGTCTTTCCCTCTCATTGCCAACCTCATACACATACCTCCCAGAAGGCATTGCACAGAAACCCTTAGACTCTAATTTTAACTGCTCCAACTTTTTTGTATGCTTGGACACAACTTGCCACCATACTTTTCTATGCCAGTCTTCTTTATATACAGCTGCTCATAAGCCTAACTCTGATCCACTCCAGCATTGATAAGATGGGCTTGTCTCTAGCCTTCACAATCATAGAGTTAAAACTCTCACTCAGATTGTTTACCATACAATCTGTCAAAGCTCTTGAAGAAAAGTGGGATCTGGTCCACTGTGCAGGCTCTATATCAGCCAGGTACTTCCAAGCTTCTTCATCCAAACTCTTAAGATGGTCCATCCCCCTACAAATTCCCCTGTTGATGTTGTGCCAGCACACCTCCACAGTACACTCTTCAACTCCATGCCCTTGTGGTTAACCTTGAAGTTGTTGTATATGTGCTTCACACAATACCTGTGCTCCACAGTTGGGAACAGAGTCTCCATTGCAGGTAAAAGGCCCTGCAATCAAGTAAGCAAGTAAGCATGTAAAAAGCTAAGCATGTAATGAAGGCATGAACATGAGCTAGATGATAATACCTTCTGCCTGTCACTGATGAATACCAGATTGAGCTCCTCTGGCCTGCCAATGTCATCTGCAAACTGCTCCAAAAACCAGATCCAGCTATCCTTTGTCTCTTGCTCAACCACAGCCATTGCCACTGGAAAATATTGTCATTTCCATCCTTGGCAGTGGCAGACAATAATTGCCCACCAAACCTACCCTTCAAGTGGCATCCATCCAGCCCAACAAAGGGTCTACAACCACCTAGAAAGCCAACCTTCTGAGCATTGTACCTAATGTACATCCTTTTAAAATTGGGCTCTGCATTCTCATTTTCCATCTCTGTTTGCAGAATCACCCTACTTCCTACATCTGTCCTTAATATCATTTCTGATAATCTCTAAGTAAGCCATACGAGCCTCTTCATTCCCAGTAATCAGCCCCCTAGCTGCCGCCCTTGCTCTATACACCTGACTAAGACTTAAATCAACTGAAACCTTCTGCATCACATGGTGCTTAACACCAGACCTCCCAATTAGGATTCTTACAAAAATCCCCCAAATACCTCTTTGCCACATAGGCTGATGTAACTTGCCCATTTTTAAATGTTAGGGGGCAGGTACACTCAGGATAAAATGTCTTGATCTCAAATGTGCATTCTCCAGTCACCATTGAGGCATAACACCTCCATCCACAACTGTTCTTAGAATGTACAGAAATCTTCTTCTTCTCATTCAACTTCCACTTGACATCAATGTGATGCTGAATTACATACTCCCTCAAAGCCTTCCTAAACACCTGGGAGTTTGGGAACCTCATCCCTTTTGCCAACCTAACATTTTCCATATCAGTCCTCTCATTGAACTCCAAATTGCCACCCTGCTCATCATCAGAACTATCCACACTTGCAATATCATCCTCTAAAGCTGGTTCAGCCCACTCTTCATCTAAATCTATGTTTGGAGGAGGAACATTGCTTGGGCCAGGTGCATCTGTGTTTGGCTGATGAGGTGTATCAGTGTTTGGATGATGAGGTGTATCAGTGTTTGGATGAGGTGGAGAAGACTCACCAAAAATGTCATCAGCAAAGTTTTCTCCTTCCAGACCTTCATTCAACCAATCCAACTCCTCCTCCAGATCATCACCCCCTGTAGCACCCCCTGCACCCCTGCACCAGCCCCTGCACCCTCTGCACCCCTGCACCCTCTGCACCAGCTCCTACACCAACCCTTACACCAGCTCCTACACCAACCCCTGCACCATCAGGAACTTCAACTGCAAGTGGAGCATTACCACTCTCCACATACAGTATGATGGTGTCTCTTGGCCCTCCCTCATTAGGCTTGTAAGGGGTACCACATCTTGATCATCTTGTATGAGCCTCAAGTCTTGCTCCAAGTTGCCCCCAGGACCTAAATAATGACCCTACACGGTTCATCAATCCCCAATTCCTCACATATACCTTTTAGTTCAAAATAACTAAGCAAATCAGGATCCCTATACACTATTTCAACTTTCCCACCAAAGTATTCTAAACTAGGGTTCCACAGAAAACACCCCCATAATGTACCTCCAATTTCACTTCCTCATCCATCTGCAATAACAAATTACCATTTGACACGTATACAATTAACAATTAAAGAATTGTAAACAACAAAAGAGTAATAGAAACACCAAAGTATTCTGTTTTGCTTTTGGGATGCAACACACACAGAGGGACCACATAACACACACAGAGGGAGCACATTTTCTGCTTTGTTTTTTATTCTGTTTTAATAAATAGCACATGCAAACACTAAAATTTAAAGCTAATAGAAACTTGGGGCCACTGTGAGACACAATGACCACGACAGACAAAATGCCCACAAATAAACACAAATCCAAAGAAAGGTGGTCACATTTTTCATAAGCATCAACAAACACAACCAATATTCTCATTCCATTACATGTAACATTGACCATTGATTGATTACTAAAAACACAATAAACAACCACGAGCCCAAAGTAAAAACCCAAACAGTGACTGATTTCTTACCAGGATTTTAGTCCCTCGAACAACCTGTTGCTCGTCTGGGTTTACACTTGCAACAGAATGTCAATATCAGATGCAGAAATGGATTTTCGCGTTCCTAGGGCTCGCGAGGGAAAGAGAGTGAGAAGAGAGTGAGTTTGTGTTGTTTGATCCGTGATATGTTCTAATTTGGAATTAAAACGTGTTTGTCTAACGTCTGGGGGTGAGGTGGGCAACGGGGGAGTAACGGATTGAAGTTCAGGTGAGCAAAGTGATAAGTTTTGAACCACGGGTAGGCAAAGTGAAAACGNGAATTTATTCAATATTACAAGAGTAATGCTCCTTACTCTCATATGAATAGAAAGTCCTAGCTTTTATATGATAGGAGGAAGCAATGCTCCTAATTTTTGAGGGTGGACAAAAATAATAAACTAGTACTAATTAGCTCAGTTGTTACTAAAAGAAGTACATTATTGTGATTCGCTAGGATCAAATGGCCCCATTTATATTCTTCAACAAGTACTACAAAACAAACAACCAAAGGAAGCAAGTATTAATAGAACAATGAAATAGTGGGCAGAGAGCGTGCAAACGTGGAATGACATTCATACACTATCAAAGAAAAAGCATTCATCACTATAATTGAACAAGATATTAGTATTAATTAAATTTTAAATGGATAAACATATTGATTCTTAATCTCTTAGTTTTGCATTTACTGTCAAAAGTTAAATGCCACAATTCAGCTTCATTGTGATTTCAAATGTACATAATCTCCAAATCATTCCCAACTCTTCTAATTTGAAAATCAAATATGTAAAGCTCAGAAATGTTTAGTACACGGTGCTGGACATGGAAAATACTTATAACAAAACTAAGTCAAGTGCTTTTGCTAAACGGCATTTCTCATAAGATCAGAAAATCATCCAGATAAGTAACTGTTATAATCCGTATTTTTATTACTTCCTTTCTGTGTTTTTTTTTATTTTTTTTTTTTTTTTTTTTAAATTTTCTTTTTGTTTGGGAAGTTTCAAAGCCACTACAATTATGTGTAAACTGGTCACATTATCTGTAGAAAGTTCAAGGATAATAGAAATAGTTCAGTAAATGCAGAATTTACAGAGTGCAGGTCTCAGACCAGGACCAGGTAATGTTCCATACAACTTTGCTTTGTGTGTCCTCTCTTTCTTCACCTACCACAGTATCCAGATAAGACTTCACTTCCTTTTGAGAGCTGCCATTTAACTTATATAGAAGTTAGAAAATTCTTAGGCATGCCATTCCACATGTCCACCCTAAAATGTTGAACCCAAAGCTTTTAATCTCTGTGAATGACCATGACTATCCTTGGTTTCTGAAGAATCCTAAACTTGCCTTAGGACTGAAGGGTTGCTCTGTCCTTACTTTGCTCTTAGTTCTTGAGAGAGAAGCAAGGAAAGGAAAATACTGCACAAGATTTTGAAAAACATATCATTTAAAATCAAGAAATATTGGATTTACCCTTTAACAAGAATTCCATGAGGTGATTCTTTTGCTACAGCAACCTGAATAAAAGGAATTTAAAGTTCATCTAAGTAGGCAAAGTGAAAACGGGCCAAACCTCAGGTGGGTTTACTGTAATTATCCCTATATGTTTTTAGCGACAAAATCACAATTTGTCACTAAAAGTATGCTTTAGTGATGAAATGTGAATTTCGTCACTAAAAACAATAATAGTTTTACCCTAATATGTTTTTAGCGATGAAATCACAATTCGTCACTAAAAGTATGTTTTAGTGACGAAATGTGAATTTCGTCACTAAAAAAAATAATAGTTTTATCCTTATATGTTTTTAGCGACGAAATCATATTTCGTCACTAAAAGTATGCTTTAGTGACGAAATATGAATTTCGTCTCTAAAGCTTGGGTTCTTTAGTGACAAAACTGACATTCGTCACTAAAAAACATTAAAAAAAAAAAAAAGCACCTTTTGCAACGACGAAATGAGCATTGGCAACGGAAAATAATTCGTCGCTAAAGCCCACTACCTCAGCCTTTTATTTTCCCATTCCTTCATAATTCGTTGCCAAAAAAACCCATTCATTGCCCATCCTCTCCCAAAACCCATTCGTTGCCAAAACCCATTCGCACGCCGTCGTCATTGTCGTCGATCGCGACGCTTCACCTCGACGACGGCGATGCTTCACCTCAGATGCCGACGACGCTTTAGCCCGTGATCGCGATGCTTCAAACATCGACGACACTTCCGATCATGACGATTCAAGCGCCGACAACATTCAGAGCGACGCTTCTCGATCGCGACGATTCAAGCATAGGCAGTGCTTCTTAATCGCGACGATTCAGCGCTGGCGACGCTTTTGCATTGACCGGCAACGCTTTTGCTCTCGATTGCCGGCGATGCTTCCTTTGCAACATCCGATTGCGACGCTTCACTCCGATTGTGACGCTTCACTCAAACCTCGTAATGTAAGGTTAGGGTTGGCTACAGATGGATTTAATCCTTTTGGAAATATGAACAACAACTATATTATGTGGCCTGTCATACTTATCCCCTATAATCTACTGCCTTGGTTGGTTATGAAGGAGCCATATTTTATGTTGTCTTTACTTATTCCCAGTCTCTATCAATCGAGGAATGAGATTGATATTTACTTGAAACCATTGGTTGATGAGTTGAAGGAGTTGTGGGAAGAAGGTGTAAAAACTTATGATGCTTATTGTAAAGAGCATTTTCAGATGTGTGCAACTTTGTTGTGGACAATACATGACTATCCTGGATTTGGTAACGTGTCCAGGTAGAGGACAAAGGGTTATCATTCTTGTTACACTTGAAATGATCAACCATATTGAGAAGCTTTAAAAAGTAAAATTGGATTTATTAACCATCGTGCTTATTTACCTATGGAACATCGTTGGAGACATAGTCGGTTGTATAATGGTTTACTGAAGAAATGGAAGAGATTTTTAGAGTTACAAGAGGGGAAGATACAAGAGCAGCTAGATAGAATGCCAAATATAATTTTAGGAAAGCATCCAAGTAACAAGAAGAGACAACTTATTGGGGAGCTAAATTGGTCAAAGGTAAGTATTTTGTACAAGCTTCCATATTGGAAAAATAAGAAGTTTAAGCACAACATTGATGTCATGCATGTGGAGAAGAACATTAGTGAGAGTACTTATGATACTTTGTTGGACATTGAGGGGAAAAACAAGGACACTGACAAGGCACGGATAGACTTGCAAAATATGAACTTTAGGCACACGTTGTATTTGATACAACGTCCTAATGGATCATATGACAAGCCTCGAGCTTTCTTTTCATTAAGCCCTAATGAAAGTGATGATTTTTATGACTTTTTGAAATCAGTCAAGTATCCGGATGGCTATGCAGCCAACATATCAAGGTCAGTGAATGTAAAAAATAGTAGATTATCTGGTTTGAAAAGCCATGACTGTCATGTGCTACTACAATGAATTCTTCCAATTGGGTTGCGAGGGTTTGCAGATAAAGACATTAGTATTGTATTATTTGAGTTAGGCAACCTCTTCTAAGACTTATGCTCAAGGACCTTAAAGTGGAGTGAATTGGAGAAACTAGAAGAGCGTATAGTTCTTATACTATGCAAACTTGAGAGGTACTTTCCTCTAGCATTCTTTGATGTTATGGTCCATCTTACTGTTCACTTGCCTCGAGAAGCAATTCTAGAAGGCCCAGTACAATACCGGTAGATGTATCCAATTGAAAGGTAACTAGATCTTTTGATGCATTCATCAATTGCATATTTCCCACGTGGTATAAAATCACATTCTGTGTATATTTTTTCCTCGTAGGTACCTTGGAAAATTGAAAAGATACGTTTCCAACCGAGCTCGACCAGAAGGTTCGATTGCAGAGGCTTACATTCTTAAAGAATGTATTAACAATTGGTCTTTGTATATTGATGGGATCGAAACTGTGCATAACTGAAGAGAAAGAAATGAAGATTTTAGTGAATCTAGCGAAGGATTGATAGTTTTTTCACAGACTGCCTGACCTACAGGTGGTAGGAGGAATGATGGCGACTTGTCTCGTGCATTGCTTGATACTGCTCATTGGTACTTGCTATATAATAGTCCTAAGCTAGAGCCTTATTTAAAGTATATGTTTCGTCGTGTAACCCAAAACAGTGGTGTATGTACCGAAGGGGACCATGAGGTAGAAATGCACGACCTCTATAGTCATGTGTGCAAAATTTGGGAATTAGAGCATATGTTTCGCCATAAAGTTGTTTTGTTCTAGTGTGAATAGTACAATACTAGTACCAATGGTCGAAGGAGAATGATAAGAACCGATGCACATTGCACGAGCATTGATGTTACAAGTCGATGGTATCAAAATGACCCTTTTATACTTCCTATTCAAGTGAAACAAGTTTTCTACCTTTAAGATACGAAATTGCGTGACCCTTGGAAAATTGTGCAATACATCCAACATAGGGGAGTGTTTGATGTCCCAGAAGTCGGGGGTGGAGAATCCAATGATAATACAGAAGATAGTGACGCATTCCAACAAGAAGCAATTGTTGATATTGTCCCTATCAATGTGGAAGACAATATTATTAAGTATTGTATGGGTGATGTTGAAATTGAGGTTGTTCCTGAAGGTGGAACTTCAAGAGACGCTAATCAAAATGAAGAGCATGGCATACTTGATGTTGATCTTGATATGGATTATGATATGTAGAGTTCATAACAATTGTCTTAAATGTTATGTGATTGTCTTAAAGTTTTATGCTTGTCTATGTAGCAATTGTTATTAAGATGTTTTATGCTTATCTTAAACTTGATATGAATATTAATATGGTCATTTGTTGTGTTGAGTTAGTAGTAATTGTGTTTAAATTTAGTACTTGTGAATTGCTTGATATGGATAATGGTGTGGACTATAATATATAAAGTTAGTAGTAATTGTTATTAAGATGTTTTGTGCTTATCTTGAACTTGATATGAATATTAATGTGGTCATTTGTTGTGTTGAGTTAATAGCAATTGTGTTCAAATTTTGCACTTGTAAATTGCTTGATATGGATAATGGTGTAGATTATAATGTTAAGTTAGTACTAATTGTACTTATCTTTCATGTCAATACATAGTTTCAAAAAATGCCCAAAAAGGCCAAATATACTCATAATATACCGAGGTATGAGATGGCAAGATTGGATAGAATGAGGCAAAACCAAGAGATAATTGATGCTTTGGGATTGAAGCACATCTCAACTTTTTTAAAGGATTTTGCTCAGTCCAATTGTGCAAAAGGGAAAAGAAGTAGAGCTAATGTTGTGGTAGATGATGATTATGTACCACTTATTGGTGATGATGAGAATGATGTTGAGTCATCTAACTCTTTAATCCATAAGGTATAATAGATGTTCCATAGGGTACAATAGATAATAACTTTGTTGTTCTATTATTTGTAATGACTTTGTTGTTCCATTATATGCATGTTTCTAGTTACAGATGGCACCAGGATGACTTACACGCTCGCGAGGTGAGACATCTATCCCGGTGGTCCAATCTACGGTTCAATCTACGGAAACACCTCTTGAAGCAAATCCTCCCGCCCAAAGTTCTTCGAGTGCAGAGGCTACCGACGCATTAACTAGCACGACTGGTAATTACATAGAACATATATAATTGCAACTGTACCTTGTCTTTATTATTGAGATTATACTTAATGTACATAAAATGTATAATTTTATAACATTGATAATTTTTAAATAGGATCTACTAGCAGAAATACCCGTGGAACAACACATGGTATAGCAGTAAGGGCACTTGTTGAAAAAAGTGGTAAACTACCAGTACGTATAGTTGCAGAGTATGATGCTCCTGTTGGGAAGAATGCGTGCAAGCTTGTCAATCAAATTGGTGTACAAGTGCGAAGTAATTTGTCCAGTTACAACGTAAAAAATTGGAAAAGTGTTGATACTGCTACTAGAGATGTGGTGTTTTAAAATATTATGGTAAATTTATATTAATAACGTCTAACCCGTCTTTGTTGTCACTAAGTATATTAAATTCATATAATAATATTTTTATAATACATATATACTTCATTTTACAGGATCAGTTTGAGCTTGAAGGAGATTCTAACTTGGTAACAAAAACAATAAATACAAAATGTGAAAGATTATTAAGTAGCGGCTCTAACAAGTTGTATCAAACTTATAAAAAGCTTGTACAATCTCATGGTGCTGACTATGCAAAAAAGCTACCCAGCAAAGAATGTCACACTTGAGCAGTGGACTGGACTCATTGAAGGGAAATGGACCAATATAGACTGGCTGGTAAATTATTTATGTTTATATTATTATTATCCAATATTTATTATATTATGTTGTCAAATGATTAGATTAATACTTAGATGAAGTAAATGTATACTGTTTTATTCATGATCTAATAAATATCTTGAATGTTCTTTATTAGGAAAAATCAAGAATTAACTCTGAAAATAGAAGCAAAACTTCAGGTAAACATAGATGTGGGACAAAGACACATGCTGTTAGAGTTGATGAGTAGGCGCGTGTTTTTTCATTTTCTTAAACCTTTGTATATTACATGTTGTGATTAATTAACTATAAATAACTAACACTCGAATGTTAATTAATTAAACAAATAATAATGGCGGTCAAGTTCCTGAATTGGCAAAAGTCTACAAAGATGTTCATTTTAATCCAAATACAAATAAGTGGATACACCATGAGGATGAAGAGACATATGTATGTGTATCATTCCATCCCTATTATTTCATCCTTATCATGTTTGTAAAGCTATTACATATGTAGTATTAATGTTGTGATTTTTTTTTTCAAATGGTAGGAAACTATTCTTAAAGTACAAGAGGATCATTGTCAAGATCCTAATGCAATTCCTCTTACACAAGAGGAGATCTCAAACTTGGTTTTTAAGAAAAAAATCTGGTATTGTAAAAGAACTTGGCATGAGACCTTCCTCTTCTCTAGTAACCACTGCCTTATCTAGTTCCTCGGTAGAGTATATTCATCGGTTAGAAAATGAGATAATTTAGCTCAAAGAGGCAAGAGTTAGGGACGAAGAGGAGCGAGCTAAGGAGCAAGAGGCACGAGCTAAGCAAGATGAGATCCAAAAGAATATTCTTAATTTTTTTGAGGAGCAAGGGTTATGATGATGGTTTTAACTATGGGGGTGGTTCATCTTCAAGTTAAATCACTTATTGGTTAGTACTTTATCTTTTTAAAACACTTCATTTTTTATGTATCATTTGAAACTAATTGTTAGAAATGTTTTTTATAACATAGTTAATGTTTTTACTTTACGATTTCAATGTAGTAGTGTTTTTATATTTGTGCAGATTTCTTATTGGTGGCTTTAGGGGATTTACTTTTGGCTTTAGGGGGTTCTAATTATATTATGCTACATTTTTTGTATTGTTATAAAACATCTTAAGTTACGGTATGTGTTGCAAACAATTATTGTATGGAAGGAGTTTGAATTTGATACTTGTTTTAATTTTAACTTGTGGAATGTATGGATCGATTTTTTATAAATGTGTTGTTGAAATGAATGTGTTAATCAAATGTGAGGTTTTAATAATGTAATGACAAGTTACAGGTTAATATCAACGTCATGAAAATAATAAAAACAGAAAATCAGTTTTATTGGCGAATTTTTTCGTCACAAATATGGCAACAAAAAATAGTTTTAGTGATGAAATATTTCGTCACTAAATGCAGTGGAATTTTGTAAGAAATGGTTTTAGTGACGAAAATTTTCGTCGCTATATGTGCATGGATTTTCTTAAACTAGGTTGGGTGGCACGTGCAAGGCACGTGCTGCCTTGCCCCTTGACTTAAGTAAGAAAATCAATATAGAGTTTTTATTTAAAGAAATATGAAACCATGTAACAAAAAAAATTATGTCTTATAATGCTAATCTCATCCATATAAGAATTTTAATTACACAAATTTAGATTAAATATTCAAATATGAATATCTATTACACAGCGATAGTCTTAGGACATATTTGTTAAAAACAATATCCATTCAATAAAAACTTCTAAGAATGCTTACAAGTTACAAATATCACCCTTCAACTATAACCAACTGAGTTTTGCTACAACATTGTAACAATATTTAATTTTTCGCAATTAATGTTGTCATATGCTGTAATAGAAGCTCTTCATCAAATGCCTGCAACCATCATAACGAAATTTTTGTTATTCATACTACCTTCTATATCATCTTACATTTTAGCTTACTTAGTTTTAGCGAACACCCTTTTAAGCAAGAAAAAACAATCAATGTTAGGTAGCAAATAAAACACCCTATATCACCATTCCAACTTTCCAACTTTCCAAGCATGACTACCAAATAAAATTCTAAATAAAAATAAAAATTGAAACAAAAAGCAAACACCCAGTTTAGATATGTTGAAATAACACAATGAAGCTAAATTAACTGACATAATCATATGGTGAACCTGAATTAACACTTGCAAAAATATGATATACTTAAATTGAAAAAATATATAAAATTAAATCCAATCAAGCAAAAGAAGTAGAATCCATAACTTGGAGTGCAGCCTGCATGAAGATTTAGAGGAAAAAGTTTGAAGTTGTGCATATTTGCATTTTTGAAAATCAAAACTGAGAGATTTTATATATACCATCATTGAAGCAACCAAAGTCCAAAATAGCTTCCATATATACAAAAGACTAAATTAGAATAATTTCTTTATATTTGAGAAAGATTAGATATCCAAGAACTTCAAAATTCATATCCCTTATCGTTTTTTCTTACCTTTTTCTCAATTCCTTTGACAAGAAAGGATAAGGAGTATGGACATTTTAATAAGCTAACAAATACATAGAATAAAATTTTGAAATCACTACGGTTGCTTTTATGATGTCTACCAATGGCTTAGAGTATCTGTTGTATGCATCAGTCCATATTCTCAGAACTAATACCAACTTTGAATTTTCCTTAAAATTATATCAAAACATCAATAAGGTAATAAAGAAAATATAAAAAGGGAACATTCTGTATTAGTAGTGACCATGAATACTGATTACATGAGATAGTGAGAAAACACTCACCTTTGTCATTTAACACTCCACCAAATGCCAATTCTTATAACAAGTCTTTCTAGAAGATTAGCAAAAAAACAAACTTGAACTAATGATTCTTCATAACAACTAGGAGGCACAACAACTCTACAAGCTGTATTATTATCTATTATATTATTTGCCGAAGTGTAAATTAGTTGTATCTTGTTCTAACCATTGTACATGAGTAACTCTAAATTTCCCTCACGGACAACTCTAGATGTTCTAACCACGCGAAATCTTACAAGCTTAAGGAAAATAAGGGTTTGTTGATCTTTTCCACTACATTTCATTGCATTTCTTTTTTTTTACTATTAATGCTTGGGCCCTTTTGTAATGTCAGGTTTTTCATAGAAACTCTGAAAGTTTCTTTAGTTGATACTTGATAAGCATTATGTTTCTATTCTGGTAAAGCTGCATAGAGTTAGTTTGTTCTTTATTGTAAATGCAGTGTGTTCTAAAGTGTAATAATTCTATTTTCAAATTGATAAAATTTATGTATCTATCATTTATGAAAAAAAATTGATAAGACTTGGCAATTCAATATGTTCAAAAATTTTATAACTTTTAGTGGCCAAGATGTTGTTCATCATGGATGAAGACATGATCTAACAAAGGGAGCTTAAGCAAGAAGGCTAAAGCACTTAAAGAATTGTTGGACAAACAACCCATCAACACATTGTGGGCAAGCTGTCATGAACTCAATGACACGGCCTAAGCTTCACAAACATGACAAACACGCATATAGACAAATATCAACAATTTATCTTTCTTTCTTTCTTTTTTTTTTTTTTTTTTTTTTTTTTTTTTTTTTTTTTTTTCCTTTGAAGAATTAAGACATTATCCTTAAAATGCAATGCTCGGCCAAGCATGGCAAAGCATAGCTATTGCCATTACAAGAAGCTAACCAAATCCAAACACATCAAAAACATTACCATGACCTATTACATAACTAAGGTAAGGAAAGGGAAAATTATGCATAGAGAACAAAAAATATAAAATAGCCATTTTTGGCATTTTCACAAACATGCATATGCATAAGCACTTATAAAAAACTGAAACTTTGAATGCAAAAAACCCATCCCAAATCCTATTTACTAACTCAATCACATGAAATTCAATATTATCTTCTCAAATCATAAAATCAAAAGAAGAAAGAGAGGAAAAGAACCTTATGGACATTTGCTTTCATGTCCTCGAACCTTGAAAATCTGACCTCATTAGGATGTTGTTCTATTAAGTAAAAACAGAACAAAAATTGGAAAAAGTTTATCAAGAAAAACAATAAAATAGAAGGAATGAATGAATCAAAGTGGGAAAAAAAGGTTACAAAGAGATTTACCTACTGCATGTGTGATCGGTAGTCTTTGGAAAGAGAGAGCTTCAATTTCACAACTCAAACAAGCTCAACAAATCATAGCTGCAGTCCATAATCGCTAGCTGAATAGCAAAAGTTAAAAGGTAATAACATGTACATGTCAATATCAATTACATGGCATAATTCAACATGTTTGATTAATTCAAAGGTAAGAGTAACAGCACGTTTGATTAATTCAAAAGCCAAGCAAACACTTGATACCCATTCAAAAATTGATAAAATAAGAAATAACACATATCCTTTAGTGAACAAGTAAGCAAAATAATTTGTATGCATTGGAAAAGTATAATCTGTTAAAGGAACCTAAAATTGTAATGACAGTGCTATTTTACCTTTATCTAACAAAAGTGACATATCCTTTAGTGGGAGCCATAGAAAACTACTAACTCATATAACAAAAATATATATTAAAAAGAAAATTGAGTCAATGGGGAGTAAGAAGTATAAACAACAAGAATATACAATTACAAACAAAGCTATAAAGATAAACAATCAAACAATTATCATATTGCTTGGCCAACATTGAAGGTAGAGGTTTCTGATCAATCAAAATAAGGGTATTATCCAAAGCTTTAGCAAAAGAAGTGAGGCAAGTTTAGGCTTCATTGAATTTGGGGGTCTGTTGAGTTTTAAATACAAGGGGAAAAAAAATCACAGAAAAATCCAACTTCTCAAGAACAACCTCAAAAAGAAAAGGAAAAAAAAACATATTACTCTCACAATTTTGTCAATCATGACGAAGGCATATTATTATTGACTAATCAAGTACATGCAATTTAAAAAAAAAAAAAAAGAATAAAAAACAAAATTTGAAGGATCTAATAAAGTCAAATATATATGAAAAAAGCTGTTTTTTCTATAGCATAATTATTGCAGATTAAATTTTTTATGATATAATTGGCAACTATTAGGTTAAAATGCTTGTAACATTATCAAATTATCTCAATGATAAGCCTTTTCAATCCAAGTACTCATTTAAAACCACAAATTATCACAAAAATATTAAGTATCTAACTAACACCTCTGACAACAAAATCTCTATACATAATTGTTCTATTACAAAACAAATTCACCACCGCATTTGTGCAAACTGCAAACATAATCTCAAATAACTATTCAGATGTACTACACTCACTTAGACATTAAAATAAATTAACAATCAAAGACAACACACACTGCTCCTAAGGTTTTATTTATATTTAAAAAAATTGAAGAAATTGCTCAATACCTCGTTCTTAATCAATTACCACATAACATATATTTAATATATATATATATATATATATAGTTGTGAAGAGGAACACCATAATTATGACAATCCATTTTCCAAAACAAACTAAAAATTATAGCATTAGATCCATCCAAATCATTAAACACAAAATATTTCTAACCAAAAAACCTCTTTCATAAATTTTTTTCACAAAATTCTTTCTCAAATAAGCCAAAGAGAAAATAATTCATCCATCGGTTATACACAAAAAACCAAGCCTCTTCTTCATATATTAAAATTTTAAGCATTTAAACCTGAAATCAAAGCAAACATGAAAATACAACTCACCCTTGCTCTGTTGCAGCCATGGAATCACAACCTTTGCTTGATGACTGTCAGTGTGAACAAAAACAAAAGCCTATAAATCTAAAATCCTCAACAGCTTATAACATTCAACAGAACCATGAAAATATAAAGAATAGGTCACAAATTTTTTTTACCTTGTGCCATCTCAAGGACCTCAGTGGATTTTTAGCTAATACCACGACTCACCGTGGCTTGGGGTAAACCACAGGGCCCCTTCAGATCAAAGATAGAGCCTCTAATCTCTTTACCTACAACAACCAAAAAGGCATTCTACTGAAGATTACAGATTACAATGATTCATCTATGAAAAACCAATCATACTCCACAAAAAGAACACTTGCATACACAAAATTCATAGGATATTAGTTTTAAAAAAAAAAAAAAACCAAACTTTCATTCATATACATACACACATAATTACATACATGATATCACAAAAAACACCTAATAGCAAATATTAACACACAAAAATTATCTAATCTGAGTAAAAATCCAAACTTTTAAACTCACGTGCAAAGATAATTGCAAAGAATAACACTACAGATAGCAAACACAACACAAATTCAACCAATCAGACTAAAAAATATCCAAACTTTCATTCATATAATCTAAATATGGCACAAAATATTCTGACTCATATGAGTAAAAACCCCAATTTTCCCTGCAACCATGATTTTGTAGTACCAGAAACCAAAAAAAGTAAATAGAACAGAGTTGCAACCGTCCATCTCTAGCACATCCACCAACCTACAGAGATCACAAATAGCGTTTGAGCTCTTGAGCTCCATTTTTTTTTTTTAATCTCTCATGCAAATCTGCGGCAAATGTTCTTGAGTCCCAAATCCTTCTTCGATCTATACTGAGGCTGCGTTGTGAAGGAGTTCAAATCATAGGACAGATAGGTGATTTGGGAGGAAGAAGATAAGAGGGAGTAACTCAGAGTTTTGATAAGGAATGGTTAATACCCATATTAGCTGATACGGATCTTTTAGGTTTTGATAAAGAAAGGAGATTTGGTATTAGCAAACAATCAAAGATTGAAACCCACAAGGAAATAAATACAAACACAAATCTTGAGAACCCCCCCCCACTAAAAAAAAAGAAGGAAATTTTGAAGAAACGGAGAACTAAATCTCCTTTCTTTATCAAAACACCTGTATTAGCAAACAATCAAAGATTGAAACCCACAAGGAAAAAAATACAAACATAGATCTTGAGAACCCAAAAAAAAAAAAAAAAAAAAGGAAATTTCGAAGAAACGGAGAAAATAAATAAAAAAGAGATGCTTACTGTAAAAATTAGTCAGTTTTTCTTCCCATGTTTTTTTTTTTTTTTTCCTTTCTTCCAGAGCCAATCTGGTCCTGTCGTCTTGAAATGATATAGAGAAAAGAGAGAGAGAGAAGAGATATAGAGAGTTCCAGAGAGAAAAGAGTGAAAGAAGTTATCTGGAGAGTTCCAGATCCTTTGGTTGTTTTATATATTCAGCTAAAACGCTTCAGCCCTCCACAAACGGACAAAATAAAGGGACTCACGAAACTTTGAACTGTAGATGAATAGTGAAACATGTTATATGCACAGTAACAAATCACTGTAGCGGGATAGCTGCTTTTTATATAGTTAATAGAAATAGTTTTAGTGACGAATTTTTTCGTCACTATATGTACTCGAAAATAGTTTTAGTGATGAAATTGTTCGTCACTAAATATGATTTAATAAACTAACATGGTTTTAGTGACGAAATATTTTGTCACTAAATATTGTTTTTAGCGAGGAAAACATTTAGCGACGAAACGTTTTCATTGCTAAAAGTTTTTTTTTTTTTTTTTAAACAAATCGAACTTTTAGTGACGAAATTTTTCATCGCCAAGACTTTTAGTGACAGGGCTACAGTGATGAAACGAATTTTGTCACTAAAAGTCCAATTTCGTCAATTAAGGTTCTTAGTGACGAAAAACTCGACTTTTAGTGACAAATTTTTTCGTCACTAAAAATACATTTTCTTGTAGTGGAGGTAATAAATAAACCTGAAACTTGTGTTGTGGACACACGTACACCTTACACAGGGGCTAATAACCGATATAGTCTTGAGTCTCTTGACCAGCATCTTTCTAAATGTATGAATCATAGTTGCTTTCATCTATTGTTATCAAACTTTGCTTGTGTTAAATTAAAGGTTAAATATTCTCACATTTTGTTTACCTCCATTATTTTACACATATATTTATAACTTGTGCACCTATTTACATATTTACATTTTAATATATACTACACTAATCATAACTTGTTATTTTAATAAGTTGTAAAAAAAAAAAAAATTATATGTTTTGACATTTGCTTTAAATCATATCATCATTGAAGCATAAAAAAAATTCCGTTTGACCGTCATTGGTATTTATTGCACAATGAACTTTTTTTTTTTTTTAGAAACAAACACACACACACAGAGGACACACAGGGGAGAAGGAAAGGAGTTCTAACACAAAGAGACACCACAACTGCACTCAAAAAACAATGAACTTGATATGCTAAAATATCCCAATTTAAGAATATATAACAATATCTGAACTATATATGTAAGGGATTAGCAATTTCATAAAAAATAAAAATCTATTCATTTGATTAATATGTTAATTCATCTTAAATTCTTAATTATATTGGTTCTTTTAGTTTCCATGGTAATTATGAAATGAGTTTTTTAAACATGAAACTTGGCTCTTTGCATACAATTTGATAATTTAAACATGAAAGGAGATTCTTAAGAGTTTCACCATGAAGATAATAATTGATTAATTTTATTATATATATGAAAGATCGTGAACATAATTTTGATAGAAGACGTTTATTTATTTATTTATAACAATTTAGAAATTGTTTATATATACTCATTAAAGTTTAGAGAGATGATAAATTCCTTTTTAACAAATGAACTAATAATATATATTTTTTTGAGAATCAAATCATCTTATGTTTGATTATATAATGTGTAAAGTTTGAGTTTTGACTTGAATGGGGTATTCTTCTCAACAAAAAAGACATGAATGGTGTATTAAACTATGAATGTTAGGCCACCAACATCGAAGTAAATTTGCATGCAAGTGGAAATGTTAAATGTCCCTTTCTCTCGCAGATGCCACGAACCGAGGGCTTAGTGCTGATGCTAAGGTCCTCTCTGAGACTTTTCCTCATATGGCTATTTATTTCTCCTCCTACCGCCATTTATTTCTATCTTACTTTCTAGATTATGTGACCCCTCTGTAATATCTTGACAGGTGGGTTTTGATTTTCGTCCTCCTCTCTGAGACTTTTCCTCCTATGGCCGTTTATTTCTCCTCCTAGCTAGCGCCATTTATTTCTATCTTACTTTCTAGATTATGTGACCCCTCTGTAATATCTTGACAGGTGGGTTTTGATTTTCGTCCTTTTTGATTAGAACATACAATTTATGCATTCCATGCTCACCGTGCGCAAGGCGCAAGCGCAAGTGCCTGTGACGTTCTTCCAATTTTGTAACTTTATTCTTTTTGCACGTTTTGATCAAAGTCTACTCGAGGTTGGAAAGCTTAGAAGGTAAGTTCTAAGGGCATCACATTGGTGGAGCCATAATTTTAGCTATTTGGTTCCACTAAAAGTTATTTTATTTATTTTACCTTCTCACTTTGTTAGGACATATATGGAACTTGTTAGAACATATGTTATTGTAAATTAGCTAATCTTTTGACAAAACACATTTTATTTGTAATTGGGTAGATTTAGGATGTGTTTAATACTTAAAAGAATAAGAGTTCAAGTCTAGTATTAAAGCAATGCAAGTCTGTTCAAGAATCAAGTGAAGAAGTGTTGATCATTAAATCTCGACAACTATCTCGATAGATGTATCTATTGAGATTAATGTTTAATTCTCGACAGCTCTTGACAGAAGTTGTATCTATCGAGAATTGTGAAATTCAGATTTTCATATCTGTTTTTCATGCATATCCAAGTTATTTGTGTAGGGTTTCTTTTCTCACAACTCTAGACATATATAAGGATTATTTCAAGGGTTGTTTCACTTGATGCAAGATTATGCAACTTGATGTAAAGTCATCGTGCATGCTAATTGTGACCGGAGACAATTTGTCCTAGTTTATCTTCTTCCTTGTAGAAGTTGCTGCATTTGTGCGCTAAGGGTTTTATAACCAAGAAGGTTCTTGATTTTCATCGTATGGATGAACTGAAGAACTTTGCAGTCAATATTTTTCTTAAGTTGGTGTGTCAGTCATGTACTAGGATCCGTGTATTGATTGGTTAGTCACATACTTGGAACTGTGCATTGAAAGGAGAGATTGTCACTACATTGCAAGTCCAATTATGTATTGGGGTAAGGGTTTAATTGTTGATTGATATTAGGTATTAGGATTCCTTTTACTTGTAACCGCTTGTTTTGATAATAGTGGATTTTCGGGAGTAGTGACCTTAAATTCACTCGATGAGGTTTTGCCTCGATAGTTTTCCCTATTCGTAAACAAATCACCTGTGTCAAATTTAAATTCCGCTGCATTTACTTATTTGGTGATTTGTTTGTACTACCATGCATATTGTATGTAATTGAACCTAATTAATTCACTTGGCTAATTAATTGGTTAATTATACCAAATGAGTCAAAACATTTTTGGCCTTTCACACTTTATAAACCACCCAACCTCAGTGGTTTTATTTTAGTTTTCAACGCAATAAAATAATATTAGCCTTTAAGGATGCGCTAACTTGTGTGCTCAGAGGCTCTTCTATTTTTTTTTTTTTTTGTTGGTAAAAGTTAATAATTTGAATCTATTATAATTTGGGTTTACTACATTTTTCAATCACAAAAAAAACCTAAGGATGTGATGAGTAAATTATTTCATCCAAAACACAGAACACTCATCACATCCCTAGGTATTTTTGTAATTGAAAAATATAGTGATAGGCCACAATCTGAATGACCCCTTGTGATTAAACCAATTAATTAATTAACCAAGTTATTAATTAATCAATTTATCATGCAATTGCGTGGAAGCACAAACAAATCACCAAATAACTAAATATGTAGCAGAAAATAAAAGACACGGTGATTTATTTATGAATGGGGAAAAACCTCGCGGCAAAAACTCCACCGGGTGATTTTCAGGTCACCACTTCCGAAACTCCATTATTATCAAATCAAGCGGTTACAAGTAAAGGAATCCCAAGTACCTTACCAACCTACAGTTGAACCCTTACCCTAATACCCAATTGGACTTGATCTGTAGCGACAATTCCCACATTTGATGCACGGCTCCCAAGTATGTGACTAACCAATGCGCGGATCCTAGTATGCGACTTCAGAACACTAACTTAAGGAAGAAAGGTTAGCTGCAAAGTTCTTCAGTTCATCCTACACGATGAAGATTAGGAAGATGCTTGGTCACAAAACCCTATGGTGCAAATACACAGCAACTTCTTCAGAGAAGTTGAACTAGGTCAAGAACTTCGTCTTTTGATCACAATTTGCTTGAACAGAGATTGCTCAATGAGTTTGCAACTTGTGTCACCCTAGACGGCTCTTAAAACAATCCTTTTAAATGTTTAGGGTTTGGAGAAAGGAAGGCCCAAAAGCATATTCACGGATCCCAAGAAAATCAGATCAGAAAACCTGAAATATTAAATCTCAACAGATAGCAAGTGTCGAGGTAGCTATCGAGCAGGTGTCGAGATTTAATGAAATTGCACTTCAGCTTGCTTTTTCTTGGACAGACTTGATGACTTCAACACTTGACCTTGAAACCTTGTTTCTTGAAGTATTAAAAACACCTAGAACTACCCAATTACAAGTAGAGTGCGTTTTGTCAAAAGATTAGCCAATTTACATAAAATAAGTGACATATGTTCTTAACAAGTGAAAACACATATGTCCTAACAATCTCCCCCTTTGGCAATCCGTGACAAAACCACAACAAGCAAATGAACATATGAGAGAAGTTATAAATCACTAAACTCATATTCACTTGTTGAATACAATAAAATCTATCCTAACACAAACTCTTGAAAAACTTTGCAAGAAGAGAGTTTATGGCAAATAGACTTTGACAACCTGTATTTCTGAAACACTTTGAACAAAACTCATCAAGGCATCTTGTGTGAAACAGAAATAATAGATTGCATACAAATATAAAGAACATGTGTATAAAGATAGAGAAGAAACAACACATGAAGAGAGGTGAAAGAAACATACATCCACATATATAAAGAAGTATAAGTACAATGTATGTAAAAATGGTCAAAGGACCTCATATACAAGATTAATGTATCTATAAAGAATAGAAAAGAAAAGATACATAAAAACCTCACTACATCCCTCAAGAATATCAACACTCCCCCTATCAAAATGTCCTATACTAACTCTCCCCCTAAGATGACTACTCTCATAACCCCAAAACTACTCACCCTTTTTGTCATGAGTGACAAAGGGTAGAGGGTCATATAGACATCTCATCAGTAGAGCTAGCATCTCCATCATCATCATCATCATCATCCTCATCATCCTCAGAATCTGAAGCTGTTAGAGTAGGTGGTGAAGGAGTAGCCTTTGGAGTAAAACCACCCACGGTCGCTTGCCGTCATGCAATATGACCAACATGAACATTCACCTGATACAACTCAACAGAGAGTGTATCAAGGCGAGTGTCCATGCGCTGCAACTGTGCCATAATGTCTCCTAGAGATACATCACCCATAGAAGAAGAAGGAGAGGATGTAGATGGAGCTGATCTGGACGGAGTCGAACGGGAGGGAGGAGTGGAATCCGTCTGTCGCGACCTAAACTGAGCCTCACTACGTTTTACGGTAGCGGCATCTATGGCAGATATGTGTGTGAACTGGTCCGACATAATAAAGGGAACGAAAAAATGGCGTAAGATCCTTGTGATAGCGGAAGGAAAGATGAGCTTATCACGGGATGCCGAATCAAGATGAACATCTATGATGGAAAGAATAAAGTGAGAAGGAAAATCTATAGTGAGATGCTCAAGAAGTGATAACAAAAATCGAGCACGAGGCTCTGTGATAGAGTTGTAGTGAGAGAGAGGATGGAGTACAAATGTCATCACCATGTTTAGAAATCTAGGACCTTTAGCAAAAAGTCTACATAATGTGTACTGATGCTCATCCTAATCAGCAGGGCGCTGACAAAAGGCGGAGATGAGCTCATCTTTGGACACAATCCTCAGACGCTCACAAGAAGGATAGTCAAGAAACTCTATCTAAGGAACCCTAAGCACATCCGCAACTAGCTGCAGTGTGACAGGGATGCGCGTACCTTGAACGCGAGTGAAAAAGGGAGGTATTGAATGATCTATCCTGTGCATGTTAGAGTAAAACTCCTGAATCAGCACAAGGGGACAAGTAACCGGGATGTCACACAGTGACCCCCATCCCCTATTGTGAATGATAGAGGGAAGGTCAGTGTCGGCGAAGTCCGCTAGAATGACTTGGCATTCCGAATGAACACCTCGTCGAGAAAAGTTCTTCGTAAATGCCTTGTGGGCATCTCCATCACGGAACCGAAGGTTAAGAGGAGTAGAGTCAGAAGAAGAGGAAGTTCCAGAACGCAGAGGGTTCCGAGCAGGAGTGGATTTACGTTTGGGTGCCATAGATACTACTAACGTAAAAGAAGGAGAAAGAGATAGAGAGGGAGACAATCAGAAAAGTCCCAACACAGTTCAAAATAGAGCAAATATGATGAACAAAAAGAACGTATGCATAGGAATGCATGAGCATGTGACATGCAAAGCAAAAGACATCATGGGCTCAGCCCAATCCAATCCTACCAGCACACAGCATAAAGCACACATCTAAATGCATGTAAAAGTGATTCTAATGCACATGGAATGCAATGTATGTCATTTTGAAAGCATTTAAACGAAAACCTAACCCAAAATTTCAATAAAAACTCATCAATTTTGAAAAACCCCAAAATTTTCAAAAAAAATCCCAAAACCTAGGTTTCAAAACATGCAATGCATGAAAAAGGAAGGGAAAAATGCACTTACCAAGTGATTGGGACCAAGAGAGGGCCGAAAATCAAGAGGGTTTGAAGATTTGAGTGAGAAAAGGGTGTTTGGGAGGTGAACAGCCACAGACAGATCGAGAGAGATTGAGAGAATGAAGTCTGAATCGCGAAAATTTCTTAAATAGACACCTCAGTAAATCTCGACAGCTGAGGTGTCGAGAGGTATCGAGGAAGCTATCGAGGAGGTATTGAGAGAAATGGCCGTCGACAGATGGAGGTATCGAGGTGCAAGATCAAATATCAAAGATTAGAAGCTTGATTGATGGACAAGGTGTTGAGGAGATATCGAGGGGACATAAACTTTTTCGATCGATCCATCAGGTGTCGAAGAGGTGTTGAGATTGCGATAAGAAAAAGGCTTGAGAAACTCGACAGAAGACCAGGTATCGAGGAGGTGTCGAGGAGAGGTCGAGCAAGCAGTTAAAAACAGTTTTTCGAGAAGAGAAAAACACAGACATGAATGCAATACATCATACACCTCAACCAATGATCCATTTAACATATAAAGCTCTCAAAATCATCTCTCAACAAGAATTTAAGCACATGGATCCTCGAAAACGCACACACACACACTAAACAAGTCTAACCAATTTTATTTTTCAAAAACAAGTTAAGACAGTTTAGTGAGCATACCATTAGCACATGTAAACACTTGTGATGGCCAAATCACATTATACCTGCACATGTATCAAAAGTAGCAAAGAATATTGCGTGTTATGTGTGAAAAACATCGCAAGATTGCATATGTGTATACATGTTATGACGATTTGAGATATGAGAAAATAACTTTAACTCACACACAATCATAACTATTTGATAGGGACTATCACCTTCGAGGTATATCCTATAACTCTCACATCTCCTAGAATACACGCTTGCAACCATATTTAAAGCATTTTTGATCATTTTGCTTTTTTTATTTTCTTTGCATATTTTCTTTTATTTTAGCATACCATACATGGGCATATAAAAAAGAGAAAAGAAATACCCAAGATGTTAAGCATTTGACATCGCACTTTTGCTATGCCGAAGCATACGAATGTCTTTGACAATGCACTTTTGCTATGCTAAAGCATACAGGTGTCATTTATGATTGGCGAGCAACAGTGGTGAGATGGTTATTTATACCTTTCTCTTAAGATTTTCTAGTCTTACCCATCAAAAAGAGTGATACGAGTGTTAAGTTTAAGAGATAACTTAATCTTACTCATCACAAACAAGAGCCACAAAACTCACTTGCTTAGTTGTGCATAAAGATGCTCATCTAAGTTACAAGAGATATAAAGTTTAGAAACTTTGTTTCAATGGCCATCCAAGGTACACAAGTACTAAAGTACACAAAATACACACTGTTTTTGTATTTTTTCTGATTTTTCAATTTTTATTTTTATTTTTATATTAAAAACAAAATAAATAAAATTGAAAGTAAACACATAAAACATGTTAAATAAAGCAAAGCATAAAACTAGACTGACTCAACAAAAATGCAAAACACACAAGTAATGCAATAAAAAACAAGAAGGGAAAAGAAAGTGATGAAATCACTTAGAGTTCTTTTTCTTCCACACCTTGGAAGAACCTTTCCTTTGATTGAATCCTTGAACCGGTGGTAAGGGGGAAGAATTGAAACCGTTCAAGTTAGAAAGAAGCAAGAGGGCTTTTAGAATATCTCCAAGAGGAGCAAGAGAGGATTGAAGCTGATTTTGGCTTCTAGATGCTATCATGTCATTGCTCTGTTGAGTGGCTAGCCACTTATAGCATTTTGGTCGAGTATGACCGACAGCTCCATAATGATGACAGAGATGCTGCTTCTTTTATTTAGGCTTTTGAGAGTTAGCCTTCTTAGCCCTAGGGTTTTTAGCATATTTCTTATCTTGTTTAGGGGGTGCTCCTAAGATAGATTTACCATTGTCTAAGTTCTCACTAGCTAATTCAATTTTGACATCAGTGTTCTCAATTTCAGTGTTATTAGTAGGAGAAACAAAAACAGTATTACTAGTAGAAGCAGTATTAGAGAAAGAAAGACCATACCCCAAGCCATTCGATCTGAAGCAGATTTCTGATTGCCAAGCATCTCATCAAGCTTTGCACTTAAAGTCCTCTCCAATTGAGCTCTAACTTGAAACAGCTCAGCTTCAAGCATTTTGGTCTTCTCAGCCAAAAAGTTGTTTTCAAACCTCAATGCTCCAATAGTTTGATTCGCCTCATCAACCTTTGTGGACAACTCTTCACGATTAAGTTCCACATCACCGAGCTTCTTGGTGGCCAGCCTATATAATTTCTCATGCTTCTCAGAAAGCTTGTAAAGCTTCTCATAAGCTGAGTGGATATCATCTTGATCATCCATCTTCTCAAATTTGGACTCCACCAATTCTTTTTCTTCATCCACTTCTTCAACAATCCCCTCAGTAGGATTGACTGTGGCAGTGAAGGCATTTAAGATTCTGTCATCCTCATTGTTGGAATCATCTTCAGGCTCAGTGTCACTCAAGGTTGCAGCAAGTGCCTTACTTTTCCCAAAGCTCTTGAGATATGTTGGGCATTCATGCTTCATGTGACCAAATCCATGACATCCGAAGCACTTTGGTCTAGCTGGAATAGTGTACTGACCGCCATCCTTAGTGTCCTTCTTCCCTTTGTCTTGGTTCTTAAACTGAGAAGAACTGGATTGTCTGCGGTCCTTGTCGAAGTTCCTCCCATTGGCATTCTTCATAAACTTCTTAAACTGTCTTGTAATGTAGGACTTCATCTTAGAATCTTCATCATCAGAAGACTCATCTATATCACTGCTCTTTGCCTTCAAGGCCATGCTCTTGCCTAACTGGTTTTGCCAATCCTAGATAGTCCTAGCTCGTAGGTCTGTAAGTTTCCAACCAGCTCAGTCAAAGGAATTTTGTCAATGTCCTTTGATTCTTCTATTGCCGTAATCTTGGCATGGAATCTCTCAGGTAGAGATCTGAGCATCTTTCTTACAATCTTGGGTTCAAGGATGGTTTTCCCAAGATTGAAGGCTGAGTTCACTATGTCTTTTAGCTTGGCATAGAACTCATTAAACGACTCATCCTCCTCCATCTTAATTTCTTCAAAGCTTGTAGTGAGCCTCTGAAGTTTTGAATCTTTGACAGCCTTTGTTCCTTCGTAGGTTGTTTGGAGGATGATCCAAGCCTCCTTAGCAGTTTCAGTTGAGGATATCTTCTTGAACTCCTTATTGGTGACTGCGCTAAATAGGACATTTAACGCTCTGCTGTTGAAGTTAGCCGCCTTGATCTTTGCGTCATCCCAATCAGCCTGTTCTTCTTTTGGCTTGGTCCAACCAATCTCTACAGCCTGCCACACCTTCTCATCTAAAGACTGCAAGAAAGCTCTCATACGTACTTTCCAGTATGCGTAGTTAGTGCCATCAAATAAATGAGGTATAATTAATGATTGTCCTCTATCCTTGACAAGCAGGGGTCAATGGATCAACACAGCAAAGATTAAACCTAATCAGAGTGTGCCTGCTCTGATACCACTTGATAGGCCACAATCTGAATGATCCCTTGTGATTAAACCAATTAATTAATTAGCCAAGTTATTAATTAATCAATTTATCATGCAATTGCGTGGAAGCACAAACAAATCACCAAATAACTAAATATGCAGTGAAAAATAAAAGACACGGTGATTTGTTTACAAATGGGGAAAAACCTCGCTGCAAAAACCCCACCCGGTGATTTTCAGGTCACCACTCCCGAAACTCCACTATTATCAAATCAAGCGGTTACAAGTAAAGGAATCTCAAGTACCTTATCAACCTACAGTTGAACCCTTACCCCAATATCCAATTGGACTTGATCTGTAGCGACAGTTCCCACCTTTGATGCACGGCTCCTAAGTACATGACTAACCAATGCGCGGATCCTAGTACGCGACTTCAGAACTCCAACTTAAGGAAGAAAGGTTGGCTGCAAAGTTCTTCAATTCATCCTACACGATGAAGATCAAGAAGATGCTTGATCACAAAACCCTATGGTGCAAATACACAGCAACTTCTTCAGAGAATATGAACTAGGTCAAGAACTTCGTCTTTTGATCACAATTTTCTTGAACAAAGATTGCTCAATGAGTTTGCAACTTGTGTCACCCTAGACGGCTCTTAAAACAATCCTTTTATATGTTTAGGGTTTGGAGAAAGGAAGGCCCAAAAGCATATTCACGGATCCCAAGAAAATCAGATCAGAAAATCTGAAATATTAAATCTTGACAGATAGCAGGTGTCGAGGTAGCTATCGAGTAGGTGTCGAGCTTCAATGAAATTGCACTTCAGCTTGCTTTTTATTGGACAGACTTGATGACTTCACCACTTGACCTTGAAACCTTGTTTCTTGAAGTATTAAAAATACCTAGAACTACCCAATTACAAGTAGAGTGCGTTTTGTCAAAGGATTAGCCAATTTACATAAAATAAGTGACATATGTTCTTAACAAGTGAAAACACATATGTCCTAACATATAGTAATTTCAAATTATAATGGATGCAAAATATTAACCTTTACCAAAAAAAAAAAAAAAAAAAAAAAAAAAAAAGAGAAAAGAGAAAAGAAGAGCAATTTGAAAACCATCAGAAGAGTGGTTTTATTTTGTAGGTAACATTTTAGTAGGAGTTAAAGATGTATCTACTTATTCAAAAAAATTTGTATATCTATTTACTTTTTATTTTTTATTTTTTGATATTTAGTTTTGTTTTTGGATAGACATGGGGTGTTTTTTTGAAGGAAAAAAACAGCAGCAACATGGGTTATTTAACTTATTTTTCTATTTAAAAAAAAAAAAAACGTATAGTTATTTTGAAGAAGTGGGTTAGTGGAAAAGTGTTCCTATTTTGTAGGCAGTGTTTTAATGCAAGTTAGTCATGTATTTGTACCAGACTATCTTTTAATTTTGTCTCTACTTAAACCTAGGGGTGTAGGGATATTTTGGAACAAAAAAATTTGGTCTAAATAGGGGAATCCCTTTAAATAGTAGTATATGGGTTAGTGGAAGAGTGTTCTTATTTTGTAGGCAATGTTTTAGTGCATGTTAGACATGTATTTTTACTAGACTATCCTTTAATTTTGTCCCTACTTAAACCTAGAAGTGTAGGGATATTTTGGAAAAAAAAAATCCGGTCTAAACAGGGGAAGCCCCTTAAATATTAGTATAGATAAACAATACAATAAAATATTATATATACTATAATAAAATAATATATCCACTACAATAAATAACAATCACAACCATCGCCACCGCCACCGCCATTGCCACTGCCATCGTCATCGTCACTGCCACCGCCACCGCCATATAATAGCAAATAATCATCTAGTGTAACAATAATATTTTTTTATCCCCAAATTATATATATATATATATACAATTTTTTTTTTACTAAAATAATTTCTCAATTGTCATGATAGCAAATAATCGTCTGATGTTAATGGTATCAGAGCCATTAACTACCCAGGAGAGAGCACAGCAGTAATATAGAAGCATAAACAATGATAAAATAGATGATAAAGAAGAAAATAGCAAAACAGATATATTCAAAAATAAGTTAAAACAGAGTATGGAATATGAAAACTGAAACTGATAAAATCTTACTTGAAAATACTTCTGTCTTTGATTAAACTTGAAAACAAAACACTGTCTGAAGTGTTACAAAATAAACTGTCTGAGAAGAAAGGTTACAAGATTACAAAAGGAAAAGGAATACAAAAGTCTTTCTGAAAGGGATGGCTATTACAAGGCTTTCTAAAAGGCTTTCTAAAACTTTCTCTGCAACTTGGACTTTGGAATTGAACCTAAACTTTGGACCTTAGAGTTGGACCTGTCTTCTGTCTTCGGAGTCTATCCTTTTATAGATGAAGTGAACCATGGTAAGCTTCTAAAAGTAACCTGAGTTAAGTAAAGTGAACTCAAGTTAATCTGTCAGTAAAATCTTAAAATATCTGCCTTGTCTAAAATCTGTCTATCTGTTAGGAGGCATGCTGGTGAATAGTGATCTGTCAGGAGGCATGCTGGTGAATAGTGATCTGTCAGGAGGCATGCTGGTGAATAGTGATCTGTCCTGTGTCTCTGGTGAATAGTGATCTGTCAGGAGTGAATAGTGATCTGTCATATTTGTCTGTCTGGGAAAATTCTTCTGTCTATCTTCTCTTCTGTCCATCTTCTCACTCTGCATCAGTCTGTATCTGTATAATTATCATAATCTATCGGATCAGGGTTATACTCATACTCCTCATACTGCTCATGCTCATGGGGAACTCCATAATCATTGCATAAAGCGCAATATGAAATTAGAATGAAAACAGGAACACGATCCTTGGCTGTCATTAATCTGGGATCTTTTACAATCCTTCTTTTCCCAATAAGCCTTCTTGCTGAAGGTCTTGGACCATACACAGCTATCCTGTCAGTGTAGCCATATAAGTGGAAATCTCTGTCTAAGTCTTTCTGCACTTCATAAATCTTGTTACACTTGAAATTAGACCATTCTTGAGCCAGAGCACTTGGGTCATCGAGTGATAAGAAAGTATCTCCTGAATACCAGTTGTATTCAGGAAGAAAGCCCCAATCACGGATAAGAACCAAAATATGTGCTGGCTGAGATTCCATATAATAACCACTGTCCCATACTGGAAGTGTACTCCAGATTTCCATCTTCATATAATTAAGTCCTCCAATCTGTGCTGCTGCTTCTTTAATGACTTTAGGGAATAAACTAATCTGAATTGCAGAAGTTATCACTAATTTGCTAATAAACCCTGCTTCTAACATTTCAGATAACCATAAAGGATCACAGATTACTGGATCTTCTGTCTCTGTATTGATAAGTAATCCCGGGTAGGGATCATATCTGTCACTTGTTCTTTCATAAACTCTGTCTGCATTTCCAAAACTCTCATACCATGTAGCTTTATGAGATAACCATATTTCGCCTGTCATATCTTCTGTCCTGATAAATGCTGTAGAAACAAGTACCTTAAAAAGATGCATCCACCTGTCATAAGAACTGGTTAAAGCTGTATGGGTTAATATTTGCTGTTGGATTTCAGGAAGTAAATTTCTGATGGCAAGCCTCGTTTTTTGCTGAATCTTAGGGTGGAGCTTTGAAAAGCTTGTTCCCATAAGATAGCTCTTTAGAGACTGTGATTCTGTCTTTGTGGAGCTTGAATCTCCATCCTCCTTGCCAGGGAGTTGACAACCGAGAGCTTCAACAAATGCCCCAGTGTTAACAAGGTGTAATTCCAAAGCCTGAAGGGTCTTTTGGAATAAGTCTTTCTGTTTAAGGGTAAAGGCTGCCTGTAAATTATCAAGAAGTAGTTTAATATGAAGGGGGAGGTCTGTAAATTCTCCGTCCTGAAACATGAGATCAGTGCAGAGCACTTTTTGCAGAGTTATACTATTTTCACCACATGAATACATTGCTTCTGCTTGCAATGTATCCTGAAGGGATATTGTCTCTAACGAGACGCCTTCCTGCCCGTCTATAATTCTTACTGTAGGCTTTCGAAAATGTTTGGGCACTGCAAGTGCCTTGCCCTTTCCTTTCCTGTCTGCCTGAGAATTTCTGTTACTCATATTAGTCTGCAAATGGATTTGGGAAAAGGATTATGTCTTGACTGCAAATGAGGTTGAGGGAAAAGATTATGTTTTAAAATGTTATGAACATTTTCATGCAAAGTTTCTTTCAAACATATTTTTAAAATCTTTTCATCGGTGGATTTCTGTAAAATTTCTTTAAATATTTTATAAGAAAATCATTTTTAAATTTCAAAATATGTATAGTAAAACAAACTTTTTCCTGTACACTTTTGTGCCCTTGCTGAGTAGTAATAATATTGGAGCAGTCATGATGGAATCTACCAAAGTGAATAGCATCCAAAATATTTTCAAGATCTGTTATGATTCTATCCGTGCTGTCCATGTATGTATATATCTCATTTTGTGGGAATACATTTTTTCCATAAAGTCTTTTATTAATTACTAAATTAGTCTGGGGAAAATCTATAAGGGACTTATAAATCAAGTCTGTCAAGAAGTTAAATCTGTCTTTACTCAAGAAATTATTACAATTAATATCTTCTTTAATGATTAATAAAGGGGAGTCTGTCAAATCTTTTATTAAAATATGAGTGTTTGAGATTACTTTTACTACAAAGGATGCATGAATGCTATCTACTATAATTTTATTTGGTACATCTGTCAAGCTATCATATTGACTTACAAGCATAGTTCTATCTTTTGTCTGGGATTCTGTTTCATAAAGTGGTTGGACTATTTTTTTAATTATATATTGGTGTCTATGTAGAACAGGGAAATAAGAACAAATCTTTGTTTTTATGTCTTTTTCTGTCAACTGGTGAGTAAGTCTTATATCTGTCTCTAAAAGTGACAAATTTCTTTTAGTTCTATAGATTCCTTTTTTATTAGTATCCCGTAGGATAATGATATTGTAAGGGAGACTAATTTCTTTTGGAATAAAAGGTAGAATGAAAGGTACTTTAGTTATATTAGTTTTAATTTCCTTCTTTGTTTCCATAAAATAATTTAAAGAAAGATCACATATCTCATTGGGTAATTTATGATTAATTAATCTAGTAGCCGTCTGAATTAATTTTTTCTGTATATAATTCATGTCAGTGCCTGAGTCTATTAAAGCAATTTCTGTCAAAGAAAATTCTTTATTAATTACTAAAGTAATTTCTGTATGCCAGTTTTGAAAGATTACTCCGTTAATTAAACGAAGGAAATTCTGTCTATTGCAGTTATCTTTTTCTATTAAAGGGGTTTCTATCATGGGCCTAAGAAATTCTTTCAAGTTCATTATTTCTTTAAAATTCTGTTTATTTATATTTACGGAATTATCTTCCTTAATATTTTTAATTTCTTGTTTTATTATTTTTGTTCTGTCAATAAATCTTGTATGGTTACNTATCTTGACACATTAAAATTTTACTATGTATATTTTAACATGCCACTTTAATTACAGTACACCCTACATAACATATTCTATTATTTTAGGGCTTTATTTATTCTTTCTTAATTTTTTTAATTCTTTCTTTTTTGATGTTCCCAACATCATTAAAGAGATAGAGTAGTGACTAGAGAGAAAGTTTGAATAATTATTAATTAATCCCAATGGTCATGAAGAGAGAGAAAGTTTTGACTAAAAAAAATAACCAAATATTTATTCTATATCTTCCTATATATACATGACTATTATTAGAACTAGAATGTTATTGTAGTAAATTTATTTGACATTTTGACACATCTAATGAAAGTTAGCACACTTGATGCTAGTACTCTAAACTCTTGTGTCTCCTCTGATCCATCTTCCATTTTTTTTTTTTGTGTTTCTCGATTAAATTATTTTATATATTGGATATATTTGAATTTTCTTTTGCTTAAGATTTATGACCAGCTAAAGGAATTTTGAGGCTCCAAGTGACAATTTTAAAATTGGACCTTTTCTACTATTTAAATATCCATGATATATTATTAATTTTATATTTAAGATTTTTTTTATTGCCTTTTAATATGCAACATTACTAATTAACTTTTGTATTCAAGTACTTTTAACATCTAATTTTTTAATTGATAATATGGATAATTAATTTCATTTTTATCTTGTTATTGTATATATATTTATCTTTTAACTCTTTTTTTTTATATATAAATTTATTGTTCATTTGTAAAGTTTTCCTTATTTTTGTCATATTTTTTATTGCTAATAAATTTAGAGATTTATTCAGAGATTTAATTCTTTTTTATATTCTTTTTTTGTAAGTTTTTTATTTTATTTTATTTTGTTTTTTATATTCAAATACATATTTTCTAGAATAATTTTATAATAAAAAATTATAAATAAAAAGATATCTATAATATAACATTATAATGTAACTGGGTATCATAAGTTTTAAAATGTAGAATGATAAAACTTGATTTATCAAAAGATACTATTAAATCTTTACTTAACAAAAGGATCACCTAATAGTCTCTCAACCTAAAAAAAATCATTAAATAAGTTGACGAATTAGTACTAACCAAACAAAGAGTAGTAATTAATTTTATACAAAATGATCAAATATCATGTATTAGACTTAAAGATTAATAAATAAAAATATTAAAAATTTTATAAGGTTATTCTTCTTTAGACGTTTACATTGTCTCTTGTTTTATCTCTACTTAATAAAAGAAAAGAAAAGATTCATCTAATAAAATAAAATAGAATAAATACTTTTCAAAAAAAAAAAAAAACTAAAACTAAACCAAACCTTAGAGAGTGCAAAACAGATTCCTATTGAATATTTTCTAATAAAGAAGGCATGATTACTAGCTATCGGTGACTCAACTGTTTAGTGTTTGACTTTTCTTAATTTTTCAAATTATAAATTTATCAATTCAAAAAAAAAAAAAAAAAAAAAAACAAAGAATAGATCTAGAAGAATGTAGTCACTGACTCACTGTAGTACAGTCACTCGGGGGGAGTATAGCCTTTCTCCTTCTTTGGTCTTTCCCAAATATAAATTTGCTTCAAAAACCCAGAAAAGTGAATGTCTACCATGTTTTGTAAAAAGGAAAAAATTGCCTTTCATTCTCCCATTATGTCACAGAAAGATAGAATAATAATAATAATAATAATAATAATAGACTTTGTTTTACATCTTCAAGGGATTGCTATTGCTAAGAGAGCTGCCTGACTACTATTTCAGGTAGATATGATAAATATAAGGGCAATTTTAGATTATTTGGGGCAATATTTTAGCTAATTTTTATTTTATTTTATTTTGGAGAGAGAGAGATATCTAAGATCGTTCTATGTTTTTAGTGCGTGTAGGGGGCTAGATTAATCTAAAATTCAGATGCATATATATGAAGAATTCTAATCATCAGAAAGAGAGAGTAAGACAGAGTACACACCTATTAAGATAGAGATTGTCATGAAATGGTAAAATTTTGGGGATTAATTAATACTCCTCCAAGATAATTAATTGTCCAAAAATTTTCTAGCGTTTTTTTTTTAATAAAAAAAGATTATTATTTCCTGACACTGGGTGAGTGAAGAGATATTTGAATTCAAGTTATCCTACACAAAAAACTGAATGATGTTATTGAGCCACTTACACATACTTTTTTGGCCATGATTCACAAAGCCCCAAAACAACCACTTAGCAATAACGATTTTTTCTTTTCTTAGGGTTAGGCGGGATGGCGTTAGATTGCTGGAGCCTGGACCCATTTGTTGACTCGTATTCAAGTCAAGCCAACTATCATAAACACAACCAAATTTTCTAACAAAAAAGGTAATTGGGTTGTGAAAATTCCAGTGGGCACGAACTCGGTAGGCGCCCCCTGCATAACATGAATAACATCCCATAGTCAACCTTAATGCCTATATAACCATCACCCATTTCCTAACACAGCACAAGCCCTCTAAATCTTATTACTAATCTCTTATTAATCCCCACAATGAGCCTCTCCAAACACCTACCCATTTTCTTCTTCCTCTTAATAACTCTTTTTAGTGCCTTAGCCCATGCAGCCAGATTTGATATAAGAAACAATTGTCCCTTCACTGTTTGGGCAGTGTTAACGTGTATAATATATTGTGGACTTTAGGCCAAGTTAGGTTATTTGTATAACACACATATTTATTTGCACTGCACATATATGCCTCCTATGTAAAGGTACCTATGTATATTCTTTCATGATAAAATACAATACAATTACATTCAGTATTTATAACATGGTATCAGAGCCACTGCTCTAATTTTCTTATGTCTTGTAGTCTTGTTTTGTCGGTATTTTTCCGCTGCCTGAACTTCTGTGGTCAGTAAACCCTTTTAGTGCCCTCTCCCGACTGCTCCCCGCCGTCAGAGGTTCTCAAGGTTGAATCTCCACCACTAGAAGCTCCTCCTCCACCGCCAAAACCACTGCCATCATCGAATCTGTCACCTCTGACCTCCGATTAGGACATAAGACATATCCCCGTGTAGGTTTTCAATCGCTCTACACATCATCGCTAGAAACATCGACATCTGACCAGCCATGCGCCATCACGTGCCAGTCAACGTTTTGGCAAATAATTCCTCACACTCCACGCGCCACCAAGGTTGCACCGATCCTATTGGTGCTAACACCATCTGAATCATCTCTCTCTGATTTGCATTTTCGAGAAAGAATTGGCTCCATCGGACAAAGCATGCGCCCTCACGAGCCTCCCAAAGCTTCGATGAAGTTGATCCATGCGCCTCATGCGCTCTATGCGCCGCTGGGTCATCTGCTGACGTCATCACTGCCACGTCAGCCCTAGCTGACGTCACCTGCTTACGTCAATGCCACATCATCTACTGACGTCATCACCAATCAACTTGCTGACGTCATTCGTTGACCTTTCTGTTGACGGTTGACTTTGACCAGGTTTGACTGTTGACTTTTGGACAGAGTTGATTTTTTGCAGTTCAGGTGCTCCTTACCTAGTTTTTCGCGTAGATTTCATTTTTGCAGTCCATTTTTGCAAATTTTGCTTCTAAATGAAGAATAAGGACATGTCTTCTTCTTGTTGCAATAATCGTCACTGACGATTCAACAAACATTTTTGTGATTTTTGGCCACAATATTGAGACTTGCTATCATGGCAATAAATCAAATATTTCAATTTCTGCTGCTACTGTTACTAACACTGAGAGTGTCCAACCAATGGCTCTTGTCTCTGCACAGTCTAAGTTTTCTGGATCCACTTTCTCCATTTCCAGAGATGACCTTATAAATATCATCGCTAATGTCACTCGTATGGTTGGTAATGCATCTTATTACTTATCTCTCTCAGCTTTATCTGGTATGTCTCCTACCTCTTGGCTTATGGATTCTGCTTGTTGCAATCACATGACACCTCACTCGTCCTTATTTTCTGACCTTAAACCTGCACCGCACCTTCTTCATATTCGCACAGCAAATGGTTCCACAATGTCTGGTCATAATATAGGTTCACTTTCAACCTCCAACCTCTCGGTTCTTGGAGTCTTTAATGTTCCTAACCTTTCTTATAATTTATTTTCTGTGGGACAATTAGCTGAGTTGGGTTATCGCATTACCTTTGATTATTTTGGGTGCGTTGTGCAGGATCCTAGGACGGGACAGGAGCTTGGTACTGGTCCTAGAGTTGGGTGTATGTTTCCTGTGGACAACCTTCATCTTCCACTTGTTGCTCCTGTTTATGTTACTGCAGCTTCTTCCACTCCTTCCCTTGCACTTTGGCATGCTCGACTTGGTCACGCATATTCCTTTCAGGTACAACAATTAGGTTCTAGAGGTTTGTTAGGTTCAGTGTCTACAGAAAATTTTGATTGTGTTTCATGTCAGTTAGGAAAACAACCATCTTTGCCTTTCAATACTAATGAATCAATATCCACTGATATCTTTGACCTTATTCATTCTGATGTTTGGGGGCCGTCCTTTGTCTCTAGTATTGGTGGGTCTAGATATTTTGTTGTCTTTGTTGATGATTACTCTCGCTATAGCTAGATTTTTAATATGAAACATCGTTCTGAATTATTGGAAGTATATTCTAATTTTGCAAAAATGGTTGAAACTCAGTTTTCCAGACGCATCAAAATTTTTCGATCTGATAATGCTCTTGAATATACTCAATATGCTTTCCAAGCTATTTTTCATTCCTATGGCACTGTTCATCAACTAACTTGTCCAGGTATCTCTCAGCAAAATGGTAGAGTCGAACGAAAACTTCGTCATATTCTTGACACTGTTCGTGCTCTCCTTCTCTCTGCCAAAGTTCCTGCTCCTTTTCGGGGTGAAACTGCTCTTCATGCTGTTCATACTAGTAATTGCATTTCGAGTCCTGTTATCCAAAATCAAACTCCATATGAGTGCCTTTTTGGGTCACCTCCAAACTATCACCACCTTCGCTCTTTCGGTTCTGCTTGTTTCGTTCTTCTTTAGCTACATGAACATAACAAACTTGAGCCTCGGCCAAGGCTTTGTTGTTTTCTTGGCTATGACGAAACTCAAAAGGGGTATAGGTGTTATGATCCTATCTCTCATCGTCCTCGTATCTCTTGCAATGTTGTCTTTTGGGAACATCGCCTTTTTGTCGAGCTCTCTCATTTCAGTGCTTCCCTGTCTTCCTCCTCTGTCTTAGATCTTTTTTCAGATGAGGCACATATTCCTTCTGTAGCTGCTCCTGATCCTCCTACAGTTGCTCCTAATTCTGTTGCTACAGACTTCTATGTCCAACCACCAGATGTCACTGATCCCTTTTCTAGTTCACCCTTTAATGAATAGGTGGAAGATGAACAGGTTGAAGACGAGCTACCCAACCCCAATCCTGAGTTTGGGTCTCCTGCTCCTACTCTGCCTGAAGATCTTGCACAAGACATTCCACCGTGTCACTCATCTCGGGTAAGATCTATTCCTACACATTTACTTGACTATCATTGTTACACTGCCCCTGCTACACTACATGAGCCTCACACCTATCGTAAGGCTTCCATTGACCCTTTATGGCAGATTACAAGATTAAGACTCGCTTTGATGGGCCATTGAGTGCTACAAATCTCGTCTTGTTGCAAAAGGTTTCACATAAGAGTATGGGATTGATTATGAAGAGACATTTGCTCCGGTTGCTCGTATCTCATTTGTTCGTGCCCTCTTAGCTGTTGCAGCTGCCAGTAAATTGGACATTTTTCAGGTGGATGTCAAAAATGCATTCCTTAATAGGGATTGAAAGTTCAAAATGTGTATAAAACACCCTTGAACGTTTAGACCCCCAAATACAAAGTTACCAATTCAAGCCTTATATCAAACAACTAGTGTGCGGAACATGATAACAAGCTCATAACAGAATTGATAAACAATCTAAGCCAAATATAAACACATCCATAATAGTATATATAAGGTAAAGATAAAGGGAAAGAAGATGCAAACATACGGACAACACACGATGTGTTATCGAAGAGGAAATCGAAGTCCTCGGCGTAAAACCTCTCCGCCGCCCTCCAAGCAGTAAATAATCCACTAAAGAATGTAGTTGGGATACATGAACAGCAGAAGACCCTCCAAGCCTAATCTACCCAAGTACCTAAGCCCTCCAAGCATCTTGCTCCAACGAGGTTACGCCGAACTTATTTCTTCTTTAGCTTCCCGGATTCTGCTACTATACCATAGCATCAACTAATGTATATTGGTTCCTTCCAAACTGCTTCCCTTAGCACCAAATGAACCTTCTCACAGACATGGGTGTGGTGAGATAAGGATTTGGTCAATGGCCTCTCAAGGATGTGATAATGGAGAGGAGGAAAGTAGAGGAATTTGTAGAGTCTCTAAGGTAAAGATTGGGGATGAGGCAATCTTGTTTTTCTCTAGGGTTTCTATCACAAAATTCTCTCTGGAAGCTTTCTTAAAATCGTGAGTATAAGGGTCTATATATAGTGGGGTGAGAAAGGAATATGAAAAGACAGTTTTTGCCAAACAGGGTAAATTGGCGGCTTGGTCTCGTGGCTTGTCCAAGTCGCGAGTTCAAGTCGCGACGTAACGACCTGGCCAGCCTGAGACTTTTGTCCTGTAGTGCGACAGCTGGCGCGATCCTTCAGCTTCCTTGTGTGCAACTCACGTGCCTGCATTTGGTGGCTTGTAGCCACGAGCCACCCGCGAGTCCTAGTGGTGAAGCTTTGCTTCTTTGCACATACTTGAGCTTTTTTTCACATCTTCTCTCATACTACCCTTACAATAAACTCACCTAAATACAAGATTACTAAGTGTTAAATTACAAGCAAATTGGCACGGAATAAAGCCAACAAGATGGTTGATAAATTTTAACCTTACAATCTCCTTCTTTGGCTATTCCGTGACAAAACCCTAAAACAAACTCTAGACTTAACACGTGAATTGGGAACAGTTGAAAAACTCACTCACACCTAACTCTATAATCTGTGAAGCTTTAGAACCATAAGAACAAGAACTCCTGAAACATAACTACACAATAAGTTCATTGTATGCAGAAAACTTGTAATGCAAATGGAACAAGCATAATGCGATTAAGCGCAATGGAGTAAAGCAATAAACCATGGCAAGACCAAAACAAGCAATCACTATGACCAAGTGATCACAATGCTCATTCACACTTGGAATGAACATCTGGACATTCAAGATGACAAACACAAGGCAAATCACTTAAATGACCAACACTCAACCAATGCACAATACATGAAGTATGTGCATCTAGGAAAAATCCTACACGGGCACAAGAGTGACAGTACTTCACAAAGAATGCATAGCATTAGGTTAGAAGTATTGATTTAACAAAGCACAAAGGCTGCATAAAGCATGGCACAAACCACAAAGGCCTACAAGAGTGCATGAAACCAAACCCTTAAAGCTTACATAAACAACATGGGTACAAAATGAACCAAACACAAAACAAATGCTTAAAAAAACTGAGTAATATCATCAATATAAAACTTAAGTCAAACATTCAAGAGTTATGAGTTTAAACCAATAAAAAGCAACAGTTAATCAACCCAAGGTAACAAAACTATAACCAAAAAAATTAGGGATTATGAAACTCCCCCTCAAATAAGCACTCCCCCTCAAGTGCTGCCCCAAAAATCTCCCTCTTTTTGACCGGAATGGCCAAAGGGTCACTGCTCCTTGTTGGTGTAGATGCTGTCAATCCTGAAAGAACATCAAGCTGATCTTGCATTGCCGTCATCCTTTCAGTATGCTGATCTTGAACCTCTCTGAGTCTATCAAGTCTCTCCAGGATGATCTGAAATGTATCAGGAGGTGCAGCTGATGAAGTGGAAGTCCTGCTTCTCTTGGTTCTGCTTCTTGGTGTGGAAGTCTGTCCTGCAGTCTTAGCTTCAGTTTCTATATAAACACCTTCTCCATGGACACCCTCCTCTCCATCACCTGGAAGAGGACTTTGTATCCTTGTGATGGTGAATTTGTTTATTGCTGACAATGGAGTCATATGACTGATATCTTGAGGAATTCTAACACCCTTTGCTCTGAAGATCCTCATGAGGGGGCTAGGAAAGACCAACTTAGGCCTAGCAGTGGTTCTAGTCTCTTCCATAATAGTGTCAAATATGTGCGAGCTGATGTCAATGATGGCTTTCTCCTTGAGCTCCATGAGGAATATAGCTCTGGAATTAGTAAGAGTGGTCATCTTTCTGATAGGATACAGATTGTACATTATAATGGTGGTCAAACACCTCATGTCAGCAGGGAAGGCATTAGTGTTGAGACATCTCCCTTCTTTAACACCACCAATCCGAGCTTGGACATTATCTAAGGACATCATCCTGTCTTTGTAATTGATGAACTCATACTCCTCTAAACCTTCAAGACCAAGTACCTCATCAATGTCATGTGCGTCTAAGGTAAACTCATGTCCTCTAACCCAGCACTTAAGTTCGTCTCCATCAACAATTGCATTGGCATAAAATTCTTTTACCAGATTTTCATATGCATCATTAAGGTTGGAGAGGAGATAATTCCAATCCTTGCAGGCAAACCATTGAGGTATGTTGGTGTCAAAGAGAGAATGTTAGTCAAAGACTCTTTGAATCAATGGTGTAGCCTTTTTGAAGTAATTTTCAAAAATCTGAAAAGCAGCATACGATCAAAACTTGTTAGGATCGAAACCATCGGATGGGGAACGAGTCCTTTTTGGTGTAGGGGAGAAATCATCAATTTCAATGACAGGGACTTTCCTTTTGCTGCTTCCTCTTTTCACAGCTGATCTCTTGAATGGAGACATTTTGTTATTGCAACATGATTTAACACATACAAGAGATACCAGAAAAGACAACAAACATTATTAGCAATGTGTCATTTTCACACCATGGATATTGAAGAAAACCCTAAACACATGAGATTTAGGTTCAAATCATGACAATGTGACTGTGTATACACCCAATAACCAAAGAAGGTACACAAGGTAGAGAAAATAAGTGTAGAGATCATCACATACAGATATTACAAACATTAAATCAGAAACCCATGTTCAAACATGATACACCACAAACCATAATAAATCAGCACAAATAAAAAAAAAATTCCCAACACAGTAGGTATGAAGGAATAGGAAGAAAACCCATACCTTTTTGATGAAAATTTGAGAAGTAATGATGCAGAAATGGATAATTTTTAGAGAAATACTTGGAGTGTTTGTAAGAGCGAAATGGGGAAGACAATGAACAATCACAATAAGTACGAGGAAAAAACTAAAAATCATTTTAAAACTGTCTTCAAAACGTAAAACACGCATTTTTTGCGACTGGATCAAGTCGCCAGTAAGTCGCCAGGGTAAGCCGCAAAACACTATGAAACAGGATTCTTGAAAAATCTTCCAAGTGTTTTTCGTGACTGGAAGATCTACCCGCGAGAGAGTCGTGAGCTGAGCTGCGAAAATCTCTGTGTACACCTCATGATTGGACCTTCCACCTGCGAACAAGTCACCACATTGAGCCATGAAATATGCAAAAACCCAAATTTTGAAAATTTTTCTAAGTATTTTCGTGCATAGGTCATTATCTTGCCAGTAAACTGCGAAAAATCTCTGAGTGGGCTCGCGATAGGGGCTTGCGACTTGGCTAACCCACGACTTAGCCGCCATAACAGGGCAACACTATTTTTGAAATTTTTGACTTTTTGTAAAAAAACAAAATACTATTCCAAAAACACCTAAAAACTCTCAAAAATCTTTTTGTGTCTAATAAACAAAGATTGAGTATGTGAAAACACATTTAATCAAGTACAATCGCATAAATGAATATGGCATTCATTGAACATAGACTTGTGTGTTGTGTGTGGATAACAAAAATGGGATAGTGCTTAGTCTAATGTGAAGCTTCAATGATCAATTCAATCAAGGCGTACACAACTAGCACTAGATAATGTGACCTATCTCAATTATAGAAACATGCATATATGACGTCCCACAAGCATTGAATAACAATTCTTTGAAACTTTTCATTTGGCTCCATATTCACATATCATTTGCATTTTTGAGCAAAGAAAATCTCATTTTGAGATAGATGCCTGAAATTTTTGAAATTTCAATTGATGAGATAGCCTTTGGCTTTTTGGGCATCAAACATTTTATTTGGTCGCTTTCCCTTTTTCCTAGTCGAATACTAGTATGTTCGACGGGCTTTTACAGCTCTATATCTCTTTTCATTTGGAGATTTACAATTAGAGAGCTCTTTTAAGCATAAAAATAAAAAGTGGGAAGATATATAGGCATGAGTCTATGCATGTCTCAAGATTAACAAAACCATTCACTAATCATTCATGATAAGGTTGAAGATCTATTTACAACAGTCACATAGATTTCATAATTTCTTCCAAAATGATATGAGTGCATAAGAGACAAGCTACACTCGTTAAATGCACAAAGCCATTAGTACAAAGGTACAAGGCAAAAGATGCTTTGAGACAAAACTCAACAAAACCGATCAAACTTTTGGATTTTCTACTTTTTATGTGTTTTTGGATTTTTTGACACAAAAACAGTAAAAACAAAAGATAACCACAAAAAATGCAGACAAACATAAGAAACACAAAACAGCCTAGAACACAGTAAGATATCATGGAAGATTGAGTTTAAGGAATGATACCGACACCAATTGTCTTACGCAAGGATTCAAACCTCGGGCCATCAAGAGGTTTGGTGAATATGTCTGCCTTTTGATTGTAAGTATTAATGAATTCTAGGTATACAATCTTGTCCTCTACTAAGTCCCGAATGAAGTGATAGTGGATCTCGATGTGCTTTGATTTGGAGTGCTGAATTGGATTCTTTGACAAGTTAATGGCACTGGTGTTATCACAGAACACACATATAGTGTCTTGAGAGATTCCATAGTCATTCAATAACTTCCTCATCCATAACAATTGGGCACAACAACTTTCTACTGCAATGTATTCAGCTTTAGCCGTTGACAGGGATACTGAATTTTGCTTTTTGCTCATCCATGAAACCAAGTTATTTCCAAGATAGAAGCACCCTCCGGAAGTACTTTTTCTATCATCAATGCACCCTGCCCAGTCAGCATCTGAATATCCCGCCAAACACTCATTCAAATCTTTCGTATACCAAATCCCATAGTCAGATGTGCCATTTACATAACGGATGATTTGCTTCACTGCTATTAAGTGGGATTCTTTAGGAGTAGCTTGAAACTGTGCACATACCTCGACACTGAATGCAATATCTGGCTTACTTGCTGTGAGATAGAGAAGATTGCCAATCATACTTTGATAAAGTGTTGGATCAACATCAACATCGGCTGCATCAATGCTTAACTTAGCCGAGTAACTCATGGGAGTAGAATTATGTTTCTTAGAGTCTAGACCAAATCTTTTGACAATGTTTTTGGCATACTTTTCTTGAGAAATAAATATTTCATCTCTCCGTTGTTTCACTTGAAGCCCTAGGAAGTAGTTCAACTCTCCCACCATGCTCATTTCAAATTCTCTTTTCATTTCTTCCGAGAACTCATGAGCTAGGTGATCAACTGTGGATCCAAACACAATATCATCCACGTATACTTGAGCGACAAGGAGGGATTTCTCATCTCTTTTAACAAATAATGTTCGATCTGCTTGACCTCTTTTGAACCCACGATCCAATAGGTAAGTAGTGAGATGATCATACCATACTCTTGGAGCCTGCTTCAAACCATACAAAGCTTTCTTCAATCTTAGTACATGAGCCGGAAAGTGAGAATCTTCAAACCCCTTTGGGTGTTCAACAAAGAATTCTTCATTTAGAAAACTGTTTAAGAAGGCACTCTTTACATCCATTTGATACAACTTGAAATCCATGATGCATGCTACAGACAAAAGAATTCGAATGGACTCTAGTCTTGCTACCGGAGCAAACAATTCATCAAAATCTATGCCTTCCACCTGAGTGTACCCTTGAGCCACCGATCTCGACTTATTTCGAACAACTTCACCATCTTCATCTGTTTTGTTCTTGAAAATCCACTTGGTTCCGATCACATGTGTATCTTCAGGCCTTGGAACCAATTCCCACACATCATTTCTAACAAATTAGTGTAGCTCTTGGTGCATAGACTCTACCCAATTCTTATCTTTCAGTGCTTCTTTTACCCTTTTAGGTTTAAATTGGGCAAGATAGCAGTTGTATGTTACATGGTTAGCAGTATACTTCGGCCCTTTTCTCAAACGAAGTCTCTCGTTCACATCCCCAATAATATTACTCGATGGGTGATTGAGAGTCACTCTTGATGAAGGTTTCTTGGAAGTTGAGAATTCCTCATCACGAGAAATTGGGATTTGAACTTCTAGAGGAGTGAGTGGACTTGAGATTTCTTGTGTTGATCTAGTCTCTCTTCTTGATATAGGAGGTGTGGACTCCTTTCCAGGTGTCTTTTTTTCAGCATCATCACTTAGGGACATATCATCATCATCTTCTTTCTCCTTGAGTTTGAGCCCCTTTTCATCATCCTCAATCTCCTTTTTTGATATGGTGTCGTCTATGACCACATTGATTGACTCCATCACCGTCTTAGTGTGCTTGTTGTACACCTTATAAGCTCGGCTATTTGTGGAGTATCTTAGGAATATTCCTTCATCACTCTTAGCATCAAATTTTTCTGGATTTTTCCTGTCATTTAGAATATAGCATGTGCTCCTAAACACTTTGAAATACTTCACCTTGGGTTTCTTTTCTCTCCATATTTCATAGGACGTCTTCTTTGTCCCAGCTCGGAAATATATTCTATTACATATGTGACGCGATGTGTTCACAGCTTCAACCCAAAACCTTTGAGGTATGTTTTTGTTGAGTAGCATGACTCTTGCCATCTCTTGGATCACTCGGTTCTTTCTTTTAACCACCCCATTTTGTTGTGGAGTTTTTGGAGCTGAAAATTCCTTCTTGATACCATGCTCTTCACAAAACGTTTCAAATTTAGCATTCTCAAATTCCTTCCCATGATCATTTCTGATTTTGACTATGGGAACTTCTTTTTCATTCTGCAGTCTCTTGCATAGTCTTTGTATTTTATCACATGTTTCAGACTTCTCTCTAAGGAATTCCACCCAAGAGTACCTTGAGAAATCATCAACTACCACCATAATGTATCTCTTCCCTCCAAGACTATCAGTTCGTGTAGGCCCCATTAGATCAACGTGAAGTAGCTCCAAACACCGTGTGGTAGTAATCACATTCACCTTGTGATGGTTCGCCTTTGTTTGTTTTCCCATTTGGCATGCTCCACATATAGTCTTCTCCACCTTTCCAAACTTTGTAAGTCCTTCAACTGCCTTAAGTTTAGAGACTTTACATACTTGTTTGAAGTTTGCATGTCCAAACCTATGATGCCAAAGTTTCAGCATATTAACGCGAGCACTTCTACACGAAATAGGTGCTGTAGGAACTACTCCATAGCAATTATCAGTAGTCTTATTTCCCTTAAAGACTTGAATCCATTTTTCATCAATGATTATACAACCCTTCTTTGAGAATTGAACAAGAAAGTCTTCATCACATATTTGAGTGATACTTAAGAGATTTGCCTTCAAACCTTTGATGTATAGCACTTCCTTCAGTAGAGGTAATCCCGGTATTTCAACCGTCCCTTTGCCAAGAACTTGAGCATGACTCCCATCGCCGAACGTCACATAATCACATGCTTTTTCTTTAAGAGCCTTAAACAGTGATTTATCTCCTGTCATGTGACGAGAACATCCACTGTCAAGGTACCATAAGCACGAGTTAAATACCTTCAATGAGGTGTGCACAAACATACAGGTATGGGACAAGTATTCTTGACCATCAAACAAAAATTCATCTTTATTTTCCAAGCTTTTTCTAGATTGATTTTTCCTTTTTAGATTATCAACCTTTTCACACAATGTTCTATTTCTTCTTTTGTATTTCTCAATCAAAGATTTAGACTCACATAGACTATTGTGTAGAGTGTGGTTCTTATTTTCAAAGTATTTCAGCATGCGAATGAACATCTTAGCATGTTTTTTGGATTTAATTAACTCTAAGAGTTCATTTTTAAAATACCCTTCCAACATACTCATAGAGTCATTATCACAAACACCTAAGCCACAATTTTGCATGACCCTTTTTCCAGTTGCATCCATAGCCAAGGGGTCTAGGATCGCACTCAGTTAATCAAATCACAAAGAGTGCATCCGCTCTGATACCAATTGAAAGTTCAAAATATGTATAAAACACCCTTGAACGTTTAGACTTCCAAATACAAAGTTACCAATTCAAGCCTTATATCAAACAACTAATGTGCGGAACATGATAATAAGCTCATAACAGAATTGATAAACAATCTAAGCCAAATATAAACACATCCATAATAGTAAATATAAGGCAAAGATAAAGGGAAAGAAGATGCAAACACACGGACAACACACAATGTGTTATTGAAGAGGAAATTGAAGTTCTCATCGTAAAACCTCTCCACCGCCCTCCAAGCAGTAAATAATCCACTAAAGAATGTAGTTGGGATACATGAACAGCAAAAGACCCTCCAAGCCTAATCTACCCAAGTACCTAAGCCCTCCAAGTTTCTTGCTCCAACGAGGTTACGCCGAACCTATTTCTTCTTTAGCTTCCCGAATTCCGCTACTATACCATAGCATCAACCAATGTATATTGGTTCCTTCCAAACTGCTTCCCTTAGCACCAAATGAACCTTCTCACAGACGTGGGTGTGGTGAGATAAGGATTTGGTCAATGGCCTCTTAAGGATGTGACAATGGAGAGGAAGAGAGTAGAGAAATTTGTAGAGTCTCTAAGGTAAAGATTGGGGATGAGACAATCTTGTTTTTCTCTAGGGTTTCTTTCACGAAATTCTCTTTGGAAGCTCTCTTAAAATCGTGGGTATAAGGGTTTATATATAGTGGGGTGAGAAAGGAATACGAAGAGACAATTTTTGCTAAACGGGGTAAATTGGCAGCTTGGTCTCACGGCTTGTCCAAGTTGCGAGTTCAAGTCGCGACGTAATGGCTTGGCCAGCCTGGGACTTTTGTCCTGTAGTGCAACAGCTGGCGCGACCCTTCAGCTTCCTTGTGTGCATCTCACGTGCCTGCATTTGGCGGCTTGTAGCCGCGAGCCACCTGCAAGTCCTAGCCATGAAGCTCTGCGTCTTTGCACATACTTGAGTTTTTCTTCACATCTTCTTACACACTACCCTTACAATAAACCCACCTAAATACAGGGTTACTAAGTGCTAAATTATAAGTAAATTGGCACGGAATAAAGCCAACAAGATGGTTGATAAATTTTAACCTTACAGGGATTTAAGTGAAGAAGTGTATATGCAATCTCCTCTTGGTCTCTCTGTTGACTCAAACAAGGTTTGTCACCTTCGACGTGCACTTTATGGCCTTAAACAAGCTCAATGAGCTTGGTTTGCCAAATTCAGCTCTACCATCTCTTGCTTGGGTTATATGGCCAGTCATTATGATTCTGCCTTATTTCTTCGTCGCACTGACAAAGGCACTATTTTACTTCTCTTATATATGGATGACATGATCATAATTGGTGATGACCTCAGTGGCATTCAAGAACTCAAGGCTTTTCTCAGTCAGTAGTTTGAGATGAAAGATCTTGGACATCTCAGCTACTTCTTTGGTCTTGAAATCACTCATTCTCTAGATGGACTTTATATTACTCAAGCCAAGTATGCCTCTGAACTCTTGTCTCGAGCTGGACTCACTGATAGCAAGACTGTTGACACTCCAGTTGAGCTTAATGCGCATCTGACTCCTTCAGGGGGGAAACCATTGTCTAATCCCTCTCTTTACAGACACTTGGTTGGCAGCTTAGTTTATCTCACTGTCACTCGTCCAGACATTTCCTATGCTGTTCATCAAGTGAGCCAGTATCTGTCTGCACCACGATTGACTCATTATGCTGCTGTTTTGCTCATTCTTCTATACATAAAGGACATTCTCTTCCATGGTCTTTTCTACTCTGCTCAGTCTCCTCTTATTCTCCGTGCATTTTCTGATGCTGATTGGGCAAGAGATCTCACTGATCGCAAGTCCACCACTGGTTGTTGCTTTCTTCTTGGGTCTTCTCTAATTTCTTGGCGAAGTAAGAAACAAACTCATGTGGCCCACTCCAGTACTGAAGCAGAATATCGTGCCCTTGTTGATACCACATCTGAGCTCCTTTGGCTACGATGGCTTCTCAAAGACTTAGGTGTGTCTACATCCTCTGCTACTCCTCTTTATTGTAACAACCAGAGTGCTATTCATATTGCTCACAATGATGTCTTCCATGAACGGACTAAACACATCGAGATCGATTGTCATTTTATCTGTTTTCATCTTGTCCATGGTGCTCTCAAGCTGATCTCAATCTCCACTAAAGATCAACTTGCAGATATCTTCACCAAGTCACATCCTGAGGAACGCCTTCGTACTTTGGTTGACAACCTTAAGCTAGTCTCACATCTACCTTGAGTTTGAGGGGGGCTGTTAATATGTATAATATATTGTGGGCTTTAGCCTCAGTTAGGTTACTTGTATAGCACACATATTTACTTGTACTACACACATATTTACTTGTACTGCACCTATATGCCTCATATATAAAGGCACCTATGTACATTCTTTCATGATGAAATACAATACAATTACATTCAGTATTTCTAACAGGCAGCAGCCGTTCCTGGTGGTGGCAAGCAGCTCAACTCACGCGAGTCTTAGCCCCTTGACGTCAACGCTGGCACAACAGGGGCCCGCATTTGGGCTCAAATTGGGTGCAATTTCGATGGCTTTGGCATGGCAGATGTCAAACCGGTGACTGTGGTGGACTTCTTCAATGCCAAGCTTATGGTGCACCTCCAAACACCCTTGCTGAATTTGCTCTAAATCAATTTCAAAACTTGGATTTCTTTGACATCTCTCTTGTTGATGGGTTTAATGTTCCTATGGAATTTAGTCCCACCTCTGGTGGATGCACCAAAGGAATAAGATGTACCGCTGATATCAATGGACAGTGCCCAGCTCAATTGAAAGCTCCTAGTGGGTGTAACAACCCTTGTACTGTATTCAAGACCAATGAATATTGTTGCAATTCTGGAAACTGTGGACCTACAAATTATTCCAAATTTTTCAAGGATCGGTGCCCGAGTGCTTATAGCTACCCTAAGGATGATGCAACAAGCACATTTACTTGCAATGGTGGGACTAACTATAAGGTGGTGTTCTGCCCTTGAAGCAGAACTTTGCTTTCGTATAAGAGGCATAGAACTAGTAGCAATTATGCAAATAAGAGGTGTAAGTAATCAAAGCTCTGAAGCTTTGTGAGCATGCGTAATTAGTGTTGCCCAGACGCTATGAAACGTATTCACTTTGACGTAAGTTGTATTAAAATATCTATGTAAGCTTGTGCCAAAAATCAATAATAATAAAAGACCTCTATGAAATATGGAAGAACTTAACGTTCATAAGTCATAACCTCCTTAATGTCTGTTTTTGTTTACTTTTTTTTTTTTTTTTTTTGGTGAATTATAATTTTATTTTTCAGCTTAACCTAACAACTAACAATGCTTAGTTTTGATTTACAACTACGGTTAGCAACTCTTTATGTCGGTGCTTCTGTACATGTTTGACTAATTCACTCGTTGGCTGATATATCAAGTATTGGCCTATGGGGAAGTAATCAAAGTCTAAGTGCGCCCATATAAGGTTGAATGAACAAACTATTGACACTAAAAGGTTGTTGAAAATATAATTGAGCGCCTTATCTAATGTTGAGATGAATCGGTAAAGGTGTTAATGACATTAAGGTAAATACTCAAAGATAAAAATACTATATCTATCTTAGCAAGAAGAAAGTATTAAGTCAATATTCTTTTTGGACTAGTGATTGATAAGCTTACTAAATTAATTCAAGGGGAAATCGTATCCTTCTATGTTTGCTTTTTATTTATTTATTTATTTTGATTTTAGATGATATGGTTTTAGTTGATGAAGTGAAGTTAATACCAAATTAGAAATTTGGCAAGACACTCTAGAATCTAAAGGATTTTGACTAAGTATGATTAAAACAAAGTTCATGGAATGTAAGTTTAAATAAGAATACAAACTAAATGGAGAAGTGTATCAAGGGTATTGTGTGATCGTAGAATACCTATTAAGTTAAAATGAAAATTTTATAAGATTACTATATGACCAACTATGCTCTATTGTATTGAATGTTAGGCTGTTAAGAAGCAGCATATTCACATGATGAGTACAATTGAAATGAGAATATGAACATGGATAAATGGAGATAGATGGAAAGATATGATTTGAAATGAGGAAATTCACTTAAATATATAGGGTTGCTCCTATTGACGAAAATATGAGAAAGTCACTTAAGATGGTTTGGTCATGTTTAGATGATACCAATTAATGCACAAGTAAGAAAGAGTGAGTTAGATCCAAGTTGAGGAAATTTAAAAAAAAAAAAAAAAAAAAAAAAAAAAGAGAAAAGAAAAAAAGAAAAAGAAAATATAACTTCAGATAAGATTCGAAATGAGGAAATCCACTTAAATATAGAGATAGCTCTTATTGATGAAAGGACAAGAGTGTTGCTTGAGATATATAGTTTAATCATGTTTAAAGGGTATCAATTAATACACCGGTAATAAAAAGTGAGTTAAATCCGAGTTGAGGGAATGAAAAAAAGAAAAGAAAGACCCAAATTAACATTAGTAGAAATTTAAAAAAAAATTATGAATTAAGAAAGTAACAAATTAAGAATATGACTTTAGATAGAAATCATAGAATAGAATTGATGAAAAAAGTACATATAACTGACTTTAATTGATTTGTCAATAATTCATAGCTGACCCCAAAATTTTGGAATTAAGAGTTATTGTTATTGGTGTTATATCTTGGCGAGAAGAAAAAAGAAGATTAATATGATGATTAGTAATTTGTATCCATATACAATATATTTTCTCATTGATCATATAGAATTAAATTATATTAACTTAATTATCAAATAATATGTAGAAATCAATATATATGGTACCCAAAAAAAATCCAATTACTAGAAATCCTGTCCGGAAAAGTCATTCTTATTTATTCCGTGTTGTTGATCAACAGTCCAATTGGCATGATGTTTCGTGAATTGCTGTATGGAAAAAAGACTTGGCCTCATCTTCAAATGACGTCAACAAGCAATACATAAAAGATAAGATCTTAATTTCCATCTGAACTGCATGAAAGTATGCGCTTGGACTAGTAACCAAAACTAAAAATTACCCAAAAATCTACCCACATCATATTATTTGTTTTTGTGTCTTAGTAACCGTGAGAAATAAAATATCGGATTTTAAACCGTGAGAAAAACAATAAAAGATAAATAAAGAAATAATATATTTAGATGAAATTAGCTTCAGAATAGGAAATCTAACGTAAATAAAAAGAAAAAGTGATTGGCTAAAATAGAAAAAAGTATGTTCTTATCTTAAATACTGAGAAAAAAATTGATACCTATGCTTGATAGTATAAATATACTCCCCTAGGACAAGCTCACTACAGATTTTAGTATTTAATTAATTAAACCGTTTAAGTGTATAAGTGATCCCATCAAACTCAATCAAATCCAGTGAATTTTTTGTAACTCATTCAACTTGATTGTATAAGTCAAAACCGTATGAATTTTTTCTTACGCTCCAAATTACCTACTTAACTTAATTTTTTATTATTATAAATAGTTTGGCATTTTAGTCATTTAAAAAAAAAATTGCTATATAATACAATATGTCAAGGGGGCGTTTTTCGATGCGCAGCCACGTATTATTTACTGAAGGGGTGACCTTGTTAGACTTGAATGTTTGGGGAGTTGCATCCGGAACTCAACATTAGGTCACATAATCCAATGGCTACCAACGTATTTTTAGGCCTACAAAATGGGTAAAGCCTAAAGTCTAAGAACCATGATAATAGTTGAATAAATAAATAATATGTGTTTGATATAATAGTTTTGATCAATAGTTGTAATAGAAGTTGAAATAAAGTAATATGTAATTAAATGTGAAGTAATCATGTATTCAATTAGATATAGAGATGTGGAAACGTAGTGACTTATTTGTATGATTTGTAACTCTAGCTGTATAGCATCAGTGAGTTGATAGCATTCTAGCAGAATGACTCTAGCGGTGGAGAGACAGTTTGCCATGATTACTTCAAGGTTGGAGGGGAAAAATTGGTGTAATTGGAGGGAGAGAGAGTATGTCCAGTTGTGTGTAGAAACTGGTTAAGTTTGTTCCTTTTATCATGCACTTAAATGAATTTCTCCTATAATAATGCTCTTTTGGTTATTGTGAAGTTATAAACAGCATTGCATTCCATGGGAATGGCTTTTGTAAGATAGGTTTGTGCCTTCCATGAGAAGGGCTTTGATATGAGATCTTGGTGCATTCTAGGAGAAGGGATTTGGTAAAAAGTATTTGTGCCTTTTAGGAGAAGGGCTTTAGCAACGCCTTCCATGAGAAGGGCTTTTAGTAAAAGTATTTGATATCTCTTGAGAAGTATGGAGATGGTAGAAGATATAGATGTTTTGTAGGATGTAGTATTTGTAATATGTGTGGGTAATAAGTATGGATACTTGGTGAGAGATAGGTTTGTAATATATATGAAAATATGTATGGATAATTTGTGAGAGATGTAATTTGTAAGATGTATGAGAGATATGTAAAATGGTAAAAGAATTATGCTACAGTTGCTAGAAAGATTATAGTGATGGCTTGTATTGCTTTCCAAGAGGAAAGATTTTGTAAGAGAAGAGTATGGAGACGTGTTTAGGTATTTGGAGATATGAGTAACAAGTTAGATGTATTTTTTATATATGGAGAGTGAGAGAATGAGTATGAGAAGAGTAATGGTGTTGTAGTGTGTTTAGCAACGTTGCTAGGATTTTCTGCTAAAGGATGGATAAAGGTGTATGAGTAGTGATATGAGGGGTATTTGAGAGCTAAGGGCTGAAGAGCTTAGTTTCTAATTTAGAAACTAAGAACTCAGAAGCTCAAAACATCATTAAGAGTTTAAGAAGATAATTAGAGGAAGAGGGAAAATAGAGAAGTTTATGAGAGAGTTGTTCTTCTCTATTAGTGTGTCTTGAGGTATTGATGAAGGGCTTTATTTATAGTTGAGTTTAAGGAGGGGGGGGGGGTTAGTAATTAATCTTTGCCAAAATCTATCCCAATCTTTAGAAAATCCTTAGAAAATCATTCCTAGCATTTGGCCTAAAATGGTATGTTCAGCTTTAAGGTGTTCTTGCTATTTTGGGTAATAGTAGCTGGAGGAAAGACTAGCAAAAAAGGAAAGAATTTTAGCAAAATATATATATACATATATATAGTTTCTTTGGTTGGTTTTGGTTTTTAGTCAAATAGGGAAAATTTGTAATTTGAAGGTTGTTGGGTTAGCTGTCACAGATGTTCTGAAAAAGCTATCCCAACTGTCAGAAAAAGTTGTCACATTGTCATAAGATAGTTGTTGCTTAGGACAAAAGTAGATGAGGTCAATTGGATGATGTCAAGCAGCTGGAGGGAATATTCAACATTTATTTTATGATTTTGGTAGAAAAATGGTAAGATTTCTTTTAAGGATGACTTGCTATTTTGGGCATAACAACTGGCTGCTGGGATTGGGCATTAAATGGTTGGTGATGTTAGTTTCAGCCAGGTGTCGTGTGTTGAACACACTGCTAGTGTTTTGCTAGAAAGGTTTCCTCTTTTGGGTATTTGTATTTTTGGTCCAAGATTCTATTACAATACATTTTTAGTAAGTAATAGAATGATTGATTGATAGTTAATGAAACTTTAGAGATCTAGTCAAGGTCTCACTGTGTTGTGACTTAATCTTGGTGAGCAAGAAGGGCATTTAATGCTCTACACTAGCGGCATGTAGAGGAATATTTGGTTTGATTATAGCAGATGGTAGCTGGGTATTAGAGATATTATGAATATTTTATATTTGAAAATTGAAGATAGCCAATCAAATTTAGTCATGTGTTTGAGTTGGATTTTAGCTAAAAATAGTAATGTAGTTTATGTGAAATAATATGATTGGGTTTCCCAAAATCGTATAGGAACAACTAGAGATTGAATGGATAGTTAGTTGTTCAGCATCTAGATGGCTGGAGTTTTTGAGTGTTTGTCATATGATGAATATTAAGTTTTAGGAAAAGAGTAATGGAGAGTTTTATTATTTTAAGTGCTAGGTGATAAGAGAGGCTTACCATATGTTATCCGCTACACACTTACTCGTTAGTGTTCATGGAGTTGGAGAAGACACACAAAGCAACATGTTTCTTTTATCAACTTTAAACCGTTGGAGCTTTACAGAACATACCTATTGGCCCTCCAAACCACGACTCTCAAAGTTTTCCCAAAGAGACTCATGAACTTGGATTATAAGCCAAAGATAAGATGACATACCTTGGGTTTTGTTGTCATTTTGTGTAAATATGGGCTTTTGTTGGAGAAGCTGCTTTCCATGAATATAAGAGAGGTAATATGGGCCACGAGTTTTGATTCATTACTTGAGCCTGATTCATATGTTGATATTGATGATGTCATGGGGTATGATCCCAATTAATGAAGAAGAAATATGGACCATGAATCTGCCTCTTGGAGTAAGGATCTAGTGGGCCATGTGAGCTCAATCCATGTAACTGAATGAGATATGAGTTTATTTTGAGCTTTAAAGAGATTTACCCAAAAATCAATAATATGTTGATATGGCATGTGAGCTAAGCTTTTATGTTTATCTTTACCTCAAAAAAAAAAAAAAAAAAAAAAGGCTTTTATGTTTATCTTATACAAGTGTTTAATAAATTACAAAAAGCAAAACTTTGATACGATTTTTAAAATACAATACATTAGAGAGTCTCTAATTAATCTCAAATACATAAGTATTGTTGTGTCATGCTGTCATTGAATGCACAGTTATGTATAAGGGGCTGTTTTTAGAGTATTTGTTAATGAATCATTTTAGAAAAATTGCGATACTATCTTTATGAAAAATATAAAAAACGGTAAAAAAAAATCAATTACTGCTTTGGTAAAAAATTTGTAAAATATATATATAACTATAACCAAAAGAAAAGTCGCGCACCAAAATTCCGATGAAGAGGAACAAGCGCGTAAAACGAAAAAAAAAAAAAAAAGTCATAATTCTAGAGAAATGAGAAATCTGAACATTTTAATAATTAAGCAATACGCCTTCTTAAGGGATGACATTGACATAGAACAGTTCAATATTCAATTTCAATCTTTTATACATTGATTGCAATTAAACTGAGCACTAGTCTTGCATGCAATTCACCATTTGGAGCTTTAAATATGGTAGGTTTAGCATTACAACAATGATCGCTACTGACAGTCAGAGTCTCCTCTAACTTTGCTTATTGCACTACGTCTCATATACAGTCAATAGTCTCATATTGCAGCCATCGTTAGACAACCCAACCATGAATGTTCTTTCTTCTGGCTTAAGAAACTTACAACTTAAGGTCTATTCATTCTAGAATAGGACCGAAAATGATGTTGTACCACAATAGTTAATATATTGGCTCATACATTGGACCCTTGAAGATCATAACATGTGATTAAAATTGGACACGTGTCATAATCTTTATGGGTCTAATGCTCAATAAGAGCATTGATCCAAGCATTGTCCTAAACTAGGGTTATCAACAACTCTATTACCTAAATTAGCGTTATCCCTATTACTCCTATCTCATGCGGAATGATAACCCTGTTGATCGAATAGTTCCTTTTCACTCATATATCTTGATTCTCGATCCACACAATTAGAGATAATTAACATATTTCTTTATCAGTGAAACTTATAATGAAACTAATGTGATACCAATCATAGAAAGGTAATTAACATATTTCTTTATTAATTAGTTATTGGAAGTTACACTAATCACATTCAAAATCACTTTGATTTATATGTCTTTTGTATTAAAATTTGTAATACTTTTAACATTTCCATGTTAATATAGATGAGGATGTATGCTTTTTACCCTCTAACTTGACTATAACTTCTCAACATAAATAAGATTAAATTAGCTTGTGGCCTTTACTACTCAGACTCTCAAAATATATAGGGAAATTATTGTTTCACACTCCTTAATGTACACTATTTCATAGAATGCCCGCGTACATTTAGTATGCACATTTTCCAAAAATGCCTACACTTTACGTATAATGTAAAAGAGTGTAGACACTGTTGGATGTAAAACAATCAAAACTCAGTGCACAATTTTACACAATCAGACACATCTATGAACAAGACTTTTAGCTGTGCTTTAAATTTTTAGAAGCATTTATTGGTCATTAAGCCTAGGAATACAATATTTTTCAGTAAGTTTTTTTTAAAAAAATATTGATAAGGTTTGTTAAAATTAGTGAATAATAAAAATAGTATCAGTTGTAGACCCAAGTATAAATGATGTCAATTCAATCACAATGGTCAATATCAACGACTATGAAAACAATTTGTGTTATTATCATTATACCACAACTAATACAAGTTATTAATAGTGAAGCCTGCTTGTGGCCATTATTTCGCTAGCCAAAATGAGTTTCATTAGTATTCTTCCCATTTCTCTCTCCCTTCTCTTTTGCCTTTTCTACGCCTATTACTTATTCAGCCAACTTTGATATGGTAAACCAATGTTCCTACATCGTTTTGGCCACGGCCTCACCCATTGCTGGCCGCCAACTAGACCCATGCAGATAATACCTCCGGCGTTTAATAAAGTAAACCCAACTTGACAAATTAAAAGTAGGTCTCCTCCATTAGAACCAGAATGCATATTATATATTCCCACAATTATTATATAGAACCCGCGTTATTTTTTATTTTGGAGAAAAAATGTAAGCGTAGTTTTAGTAAAGAAATGAGACAAATCAAGAAAAATCAGATTGGAACACATCATCCAAATCCCCAGGTAGATCTTTTACCCAAACATCAATATTTGCAGATGAAACTGCTCTCCTAGCTAAACAATGAGCTAATTTTTTCCTGTCCCGACCAACATGTTGAAAACTACAGTGCCTCAAAACAGCCCCTATCCTCTTAGTTTCATTGACTATATGACCATACAAAGTATTGCACCCACCCAAAGCATTTAAAGCTTGCACAACCCACAGGCAATCACCCTCTAATATGACATCAAAAAGGCTTAATTCTCTGGCAAACTCACCGCTCATCTTGCATCCAAGGCTTTAGCCATCTCCACCGTACGGGGTAGACCAATCCTCTGACTCAAGGCAACGATAACTTGGCCTGAATGATCTTGATAAATGACGCCAAGTCTTGCATAGTGTAGCTCATCAAATATCGCAGCATCAAAATTCGCTTTATAGGTACCAGCAGGTGGAAGGGACCAACGAGCTTGAGGGCGACGCATAGACAGTTGCTGCTTCTGAACATTGGCATCCCAGAGTTCATGAACCATCTTCTTCATCCTTGTTAATATATATATATATATATAATTGAAGCCTCTACTGGCACCACAATTTTCCACATCAACATTATTTAAAAAAACAAAAAAAAAAAAACAAAAATTCTGATTATTTTTTTTGTCACTAAAACCCAATAATACATAAAACCCAATAAAAAAAAAAATAAAAAAAAATTATCCTCTCTCAAACCCGATTCTTTGCCCATCTTCACTATCAATTTCTCTCCACAACCCAAAACCACCATCAATCTTTATCTCTCGCCTTTCTCTGAATCTAACAACAATAAAGAAGCAGGCTTAATCTAAACCGGGGCTGTTAACATCGCCACTGTTGAAGGCAAAAGTGGCCTCCACAATTGCCTCCTAGCCCGTCCATTAGTTCGACCCAGCCGACGGAGCCGTCCTTCAGAAAACCCGATCGTTGCTTTGTGGTATGCTTCTTTTCCTCTTTCTCGTTTCTCTTAATTGATTTTTTGTTAAGCACATAGATCCCAAAAAACACACACACACTAAACAGTTTAACCAATTTTATATTTAAAAAACAAGTTAAGACAGTTTAGTGAGCATACATTAACACAAGTATTCCTTGTGATGACCAAATCACATTGTACCTGCACATGTATTAAAAGTAGCAAAGAATATTGCGTGTTGTGTGTAAAAAACACTGCAAGATTGCATAAGTGTCTACATGTTATGACGATTTGAGATATGAGAAAATCACTTTAACTCATACACAATCATAACTGTTTAATGGGGACTATCACCTTCGAGGTACATCCTATAACTCCCACATCTCTTAGAATACACGCTTACAATCATATATAAAGCATATTTATTCTTTTTGCTTTTTTATTTTTCTTTGCATCTTTTTATTTTAAGCAAACCATGTATGGGCATATAAGAGATAGAAAAGAAATTCTCAATGATGTTAAGCATTTGACATTCCACTTTTGCTATACGGAAGTATACAAATGTCATTTCATGATTTGCAGGCAACAATGGTGAGATGATTATTTATGCCTTTCTCTTAGGATTTTCAAGTCTTTCCCATCAAAAAGAGTGATACGAGTGATAAGTACAAGAGATTACTTAATCTTACTTATCACAAACACGAGTCACAAAACTCACTTGCTTAGTTGTGCATAGAGATGCTCATCTAAGCTACAAGAGATACAAAGTTTAGAAGACTTTGTTTCAATGGCCATCCAAGGTACACAAGTATCAATGTACATAAATACACACTGTTTTTGTATTTTTATAATTTTTTCCTTTTAATTTTTTTTTTTTTGAAAACAAAACAAAATAAAAACTAAACAACCAAACAAAAGCAAGTAAACAGCATGAAGGCATGAAACAAAGATGCATATGTATGAAAGCATGATTCCAAAAGCAGATAAGAAATCAAGCAAAGAGAGTCCTACTTAAGATAGAAAGAATTAAGGTAGAGAACAACAGAAAAGACAATTAAGTCTTAGGCTCATTTCTCACCCACAGAGCACGAGTCTTTGGCCATGAGATGAAAAGGCATGTGTCCTAATATGTCTACTAAAGGACATAAAGAATTAGAATCCTCCTGAAATTGAGTTAAAAAGATCAAAGCTTTTAATAACTCTCCAAACAAAGGTGTAGGTCCTTGAGAGAAAACCTGTGACTGTTTGGACACTTGCTTTTGAGGATACAACTTAAAACAATTAGGATGGATGTGTCCAGAAACACCATAATGGTGACAAACATGAGGTCTAACAAAGGATTTTGAATTAGACAAATCAGTTATGGATTTCATACCTTTACTACCTTTATCATATTGAGGCACAAAGACAGTCCTTGATCCAGAAGCCGTGGAAGAGGAAGGGCTGGAGGAGTCAACATATCGTAGGCCAGCCTTATTAGAACTAGGCTTTTGAGCACTCAAGACCTCATTAAGCTTTGCACTAGACATCTTCTCTATTTGAGTTCTAGCTTGACTAAGCTCAACCTTAAGATTCTTGACCTTCTTTTCTAATAAGGAGTTCTCTACAATAAGAGTCTCAACTAAACTTGTACTATCATTTAGTTTAACTAATAGATCAGGTTTTTCAGTTTTTGCCTCATTAAGCTCTTTTCTACAATGATGAGAATTTTTTTCAGATTTTATGAATTCAGTGCATAGCTTATCATAGGCTTCTTGAAGGGTCATCTTCTAAGGTACTTTATCATCAGAAGAATCCTTACTGTCACTAGCACTCTCCACAATCACCCTATTGGTTGTGGTAGCAAAAGCCATAAAGTGACCACATTCATCCACATACTCATCAAAAGAGTTATTCCAATTATCACTCCAGGTAGCAACCAATCCTTTATCTTTTGACTTCTCAGTCTTTTCCTTCATAAGGTAGTTTGGGCACTTTATCCTTTTATGACCAAAACCTTTACACTCATAGCACTGGATATGGCATTTCTCACTTTTACCCTTCCTAGAGGATTTAGATTTCTTAGGAGGTTTGTCCTTGTCCTTTTTCCTAAATTGAAGGAGTTTGATAATGTCATCAGCTATGAAGGTTAGATCCTCATCCTTATCATCATCTTCATCTTCATCTTCGCTTTCATCTTTATCTTTAGAGTCATCAGTTTCCTCCTCTATACCTTTAAGAGCTAAGCTTCTACTCTTTCCACCCTTTCCCATTAAACTTAATCTTATCTCATAGGTTTGAAGGTTGCCTACAAGCTCAGTCAAAGGAATTTTATCAATATCCTTCACTTCTTCAATGGCAGTGATCTTGGCATGGAATCTTTTAGGTAAAGACCTAAGGATTTTCCTAACAATTTTGGATTCTGCTATAGATTCTCCAAAGTTGAAAGCAAAATTCACAATATCCTTGAGTTTAGCGTAGAACTCATCAAAGGTCTCATCCTTCTCCATCCTTATTTCTTCAAAACTACTAGTGAGTCTTTGAAGCTTTACATTCTATACTGCCCTGGTACCTTCATAGGTGCTCTCAAGAATGGTCCATGCTTCCTTGGAAACTTCCGTGGATGAAATTTTCTTGAATTCCTCATTGGTCACTGTTAGGTTCTAAGGTCTTAGGATTTTATGTATTTAGAACTCTAATTTGTAATGTTGGCAAACCATGATCAAAACATTGTATTTAGTCTTATTTAGACTTGCTCAAAGTTGGTTTAATATTGTAAAGTTGGAATCGAGTGGCTGCAGAAGTACTTGGGACTTTCGGCCTGGCTCGATCGATCGAAGAATAGACTCGATCGATCGAAAATCGCACAGGTTGAATTTTCTGCAGAATTTCCAACTCAGCCCTACTTCATTAAACGTTTAGGGTTTTATGTTTTTACCCTAGGTATATAAACTAAACCCTAGCCACGTTTTTGGAGGTTGTCCATATTGTATTGTTGCTCATACATTGCTGTTTTGTGTGAATCTCTTGTGAGATCTTTGAGGAGCTTTCCTTTACACAAAACTTAGGGTTTTCATGGTAGAGATGATTTCAACATCTTGAAGATCATTACTGTTGCAACCATTGGAATTAAAAGAAAAGCAAGCGGGGAGCTTGTAGCTGATTGAGGAATTCAAGAAAGAAGTAGTCCGTGGATTCGGAGCCTGCGCGTGGTCGTGTCAGGAAGTTCTACTGGTGGGTAGCATTAGGAAGTCGAGCGGGGAGCTTGTAGTCCTTCTGTAAGAACTTCAATTCTTTCATAGTGAATTCTGTTATGCCTTAAGGATCGGTGGGTCAAATCCTCCCCAGGTTTTTACCGTGTGGTTTCCTAGGTGATCATATCTTGTGTTATTTATTTTCCGCTGCTTTATATTCTTGATATGATTGTTTGGATTGTTTTAACCTAGAATTGCTTAATTTGACTAAGTAACAACTTGGCTAATTAATTTAGGCTACGCAATCTGGTTGTTTAAGGGGTCTAAATTCCTGTCAGTATATATAGAGTTTTATAAATTTTTAACTAGAATATACTTACTTTGCTCATGCTAAGTTTACAACTTTTAGAAAAAATCCAAATTTAACTTGTATTCTTCACCTTGTTCCTCACAATTTCTTCAGCCACAAAAGAGAGCTTAAAAAAAAAACAAAGATAGCTTTTAGTGAATAGTTAAGTAGACCCAATGATAAGCACAAAAAGATGAGTGAAGTTTTACCTGCATGCAACACATAGATAAGTGCAACTTTACCTCTTGATGGAGACAATGTAAGAATTTCAATAAAGAAGGAAACACAATGTTATAGTAACTAAAGGTGTTAAACTACCCTTCTATCAAGAAGTTCTACAAATATAAATACACAAGGAAATCAATCTAAACTTTTCCTTTTAGAGCAGGTAATCAAACTAAATTTGCTAAAGACATGACAACTACTCCACTATTCTTTACACCACATCTCCATCCTAATAAGCACGCTCATACATCAATAAACAAGGAACATAGGCAGAGTGCTATAGAGACAATACAAAATAGAAGCTCAGGATCTACATTTGAACCATTAAATGGATCAGCAACATTTCAAGGAAACCCCAATATGCCCAATTCTTATTTGATTGACCATCTCATTACATCGAATGGGCAAGTAAGTACTTCCCAAAAGCTTAAATATATAGTAAACTTACTAAAACCCGAATTCCTTTCAAATAGAAATAAAGCAATCAGCAATTAGGATTCCACAACGATATATTATTCCACACTTTCACAGTTAGTTCTTTTTCTTCTTTACCACACTTTCCTCTCAACCCAAACACAACCACAGATTCAAAATCCAATAAACCCAATTCCACTATCACATTTTCCTACCAACCAAACATACTCACATGAGAAAAAGTCCCCCCCAACCAAACAAAATATAATCATATTACTAAATCAAGCTTTGCAACCAAAATAGAAAAAACAAAAGAGGAGAATATTTGATTAACCATTCCATTGCATCAAATGGGAAAGTAAGTATAATCCAATTCAAACCCAATTCCACACTCACATTTCCCACCAACCAAACAGACCCACATACGAAAAAAGCACCCAAATACAAAATAAATAAACAAAATCAATGATATAACAGCACAGCCCTCATCCAAAACAATATGTACAAAATGAGAACGGTCTCTATTCAAAATTAGACAAATTATCCTACCACAGAGAACAAATTTCAAACCAAAAAACAAAAAAACAAAAAGGAAAAAAAATTAACATCAAGTAGAAAAATTAACATCAAGCATTTAGAAACAAAAATTCATGAAACAGTTCCACAACAAGAGCTTGAAGAAAGTCAAAACATACTGAAGTGAAATCCAATTCTTTATAGCTTCAGACACTAGTCTCTTCCTATAAAACAAAAGGTCACAAAATTGAATTTCATTAAAAAAAAAAAAAAACCTCAGATATTAGTTTTTTGGGTAATAATCAGTCATAACCAAAAAGAGAAGAAGATTAGCAAAAAAATATAAGAAATGAATAACAAAAAAAAAAAAAAAAAAAAAAAAGGAAGACCNACCTCACATGTATCTCAAGTTTTTGCTAGTATCACACACGACACAAGTTACTCTTTGTTAAACACTGTACATGCTAGTGTGTGTTTTTGGTCTGACCAACCAAGTTTGAAAATATCTTGAGATTTATGCACAACATATGTGTTGCCTTGAGAAATTCAATGGGAGTTTGATTGAAATTTGTTTTAAGAAAATTGGGTTCAAAATTTTGGGTTTTGAAAAAGCATTCCATCTCATACTCATGCATTTTGTTTATTCAATTTAATGCTTTGAGGAGTTTTTTTCAAAATTAGGTTTGTGTTTTCAAAAACTGTGATTTTTTTCCAAAATTCAGTGAACCTCTGCCCATTTCGATCGATCCAGCCTGTTTTTCGATCAATCGAAAAAGTGCTCTCATTTGTCTTAAAAATGACTGTGCTTTTCGATCGATCGAATGTAATTTTCGATCGATCGAATATCGTGGAAAAGCTTTTTTAAAAAAAGATCAAATCTGACTTTTTCAAACACTTTTTCAAATCTTTTTCAAACTTTTCCTTTCTCTCTCCGACAAGGCAAGCCAAATTGTTCCAATTTTTGTCGTTTTCCTCCGAAGTTTTTGCAAAGAATCTCTTTCCTCAAGCAGGTAAGACCCTTTTGCCCTCCCTTTGAATTTATTTTCATTATTTCATGCATAAATCCATGCATTTAAGGGAGATTTTTGGACTTTACATTTTTGGGATTTTCTGTTGATTCAAGCCTTATTTTATGAAATTGATCATTGGGTTTTTGTGGGGACACATCATACTAATGATCCTTGGTGGTTAATTTGATCAATTTTGAGTTTGATGAAAAATTGAAAATTCTAGGGTTTGTTCTTGATCCGAATTGGGGCTTTTGTTAATTTGAGTAGAATTTGCTGAAATTGGCTTGTTGTATTGATGAAATTGGTTATTCTAATCTGTTTTCAACCTTGTGTAATGATCAATTCATCAATTTGTTGCAAAATTTTTCAAGTGGTTTTCAAATTTTTGAGATTTTTGATAGAAATTCCTTGTTCAAGCCAATTTTGTCCAATTACTCTCAATTAAACTTAATTGTTCACTGCATTTATATCATGCATCACAACATTTTATTGTTCATGCATCATATAGATTTTTGTTCTATATTCTTTATTGTGCTAATTTGCAGTCTGCCCTTGGTTTTGTTTTCTCTTGTTCTTTGTGGTTTTCTCTTTGTGTCTCTGTCCTTTCCTTAGCACTATGCCTAGGAAAACTAGAGCCCGTAGGAATGGTCCCTCACCTTCTCCTTCACCCCCTCCATCCTTTGATAGTGAGAGGTTTCCGAGTGAGAAAAACCAAGAGTTTTTTGAGAAGCTTAACATTAGGAGAAAGATTTGGGCTGAGCGTTCTGTGCTGTTAGATGAACTTGATCCTGCCATTAGGGCAAATTTTGAGCGTCGGGGTTGGTTACCCTTGGTGGATGTTTCTGATCCTCCTCCACCTTCTGCCTTGATTAGAGAGTTCTATTCGAACATCTCTATCCGCATCTATGATTCCAACACTCTAGTTAAGAGTTGGATACGAGGCGTAGAGTACTCCATTACTCCTCGGGTAGTGGCTGATGCTCTAGGGGTACCTTTGGTCTAGCATCCTATCTATCCTTATGCTGAGTCTCCCGAGATTAGCGATGTTTTGTCGTACGTCACTGGTACTGCTGTCCAGTGGGGTTCTGATCCTCGGATCACTTCTGCTGAGCTCTCCGGGTTACACTATCTGTTCTTTAGGATAGCTTGTCATTCGATCTGGCCTATTTCCCATGTTCACACCATTCCTCTTGAGAGGTGTGTATTTCTGTACGCTCTAGTTACTGATGCTCCTATTAGTTTTCCCCATCTTTTTCTTCGTTCTTTGAACGAAGTTTATAGGAGTTCATCTACTGCTCATGCTCTTGTACATCCTATTTTCATTCATAGGATTCTTCTCTATCTTGATCTTAGTGGCTTTCCTCCTCTGAGCCCATTCATGTGATAGCTCCTATAGGTGCGTCTTTTCTTAGACTGAGGGCCGCTCATCTTCGAGCTGGTTCTAAACACCCTAGATCTGAGCCCTCTAGTAGCGCACCTCCTCCTTCTTCTTCTGCAGGTCTTGCTGGTGAGGATATTCCTGTTCCAGTTGGTGATGATGCTGCTGCTGCTGATGTTCCTCCACCTCCTTCGGCCGACTTCGATGTTCGTCGCACTTTGGAGACTGTCATGACCGTTCAGGCGGCTCATGGTCAGATTTTGGTGGACTTGCTGGACGAGATACGTGCTCTCCGAGCTGATTTTGCGCGTCTTCATTCACCCTCACCACCTCCTTTTGATGGCGACTTGTGATTGCCCTTTGGCATTCTGTCACAAAAAGGGGAGTGAAGTTTTGACTTGTAGTAGAGTTTTTGTAGTTAGGGGGAGATTTTTTGTTTTAGAGGAGCTTGTGGAGTTTTTAGATTGTATCTATGTGCTTCACTTTGTACATCATTTTTGGGATATTCATTTAGGGGAGTAACATTGATTGATATACATGATATTTTTTATTGATTCTTGTTGCTTTGTGATTCACTGCGTATTGATTTATATTTATGAGTTGATCATTCATATATGTCTTTATTTTGAATTATGTGAATCTTACAAGAATGTTATACCTGTTGTTTTACTCTTTACTGTCACACATGCGTTTATGCGTTTGTTGAGTATTTCAGGATTATACAGGTTGATTCAACTAAGCTGCTGTCTACACTTGCAACTATGGATAGTAGTTAGGCTGAATTGAATTTTATGAGCACTATCTTTGTAAAGGGCTTTTTATTTGTAAAACTTTGAGCTGTTAATTAGGGTTTTGTCACAGATTGCCAAAGGGGGAGTTTGTTAGGTTCTAAGGTCTTAGGATTTTATGTATTTAGAACTCTAATTTGTAATGTTGGCAAACCATGATCAAAACATTGTATTTAGTCTTATTTAGACTTGCTCAAAGTTGGTTTAATATTGTAAAGTTGGAATCGAGTGGCTGCAGAAGTACTTGGGACTTTCAGCCTGGCTCGATCGATCGAAGAATAGACTCGATCGATCGAAAATCGCACAGGTTGAATTTTCTGCAGAATTTCCAACTCAGCCCTACTTCATTAAACGTTTAGGGTTTTATGTTTTTACCCTAGGTATATAAACTAAACCCTAGCCATGTTTTTGGAGGTCGTCCATATTGTATTGTTGCTCATACATTGCTGTTTTGTGTGAATCTCTTGTGAGATCTTTGAGGAGCTTTCCTTTACACAAAACTTAGGGTTTTCATGGTAGAGATGATTTCAACATCTTGAAGATCATTACCGTTGCAACCATTGGAGATTAAAAGAAAAGCAAGCAGGGAGCTTGTAGCTGATTGAGGAATTCAAGAAAGAAGTAGTCCGTGGATTCGGAGCCTGCGCGTGGTCGTGTCAGGAAGTTCTACTGGTGGGTAGCATTAGGAAGTCGAGCGGGGAGCTTGTAGTCCTTTTGTATGAACTTCAATTCTTTCATAGTGAATTCAGGTTAGCCTTGAGAATCGGTGGGTCAAATCCTCCCCAGGTTTTTACCGTGTGGTTTCCTGGGTGATCATATCTTGTGTTATTTATTTTCCGCTGCTTTATACTCTTGATATGATTGTTTGGATTGTTTTAACCTAGAATTGCTTAATTTGACTAAGTAACAACTTGGCTAATTAATCTAGGCTACGCAATCTGGTTGTTTAAGGGGTCTAAATTCCTGTCAGTCACCCCACAAAACTTAGCATTCAAGGCCCTACTGTTGGAATTTGTTGCTTTGATTGTTGCTTCATCCCAATCCACCGGTGCTTCCTTTGGCTTAATCTAGCCAACTTCAACCGCTTGCCATACTTATTCACCTAGAGTTTGCAAAAAAACTTTCATACGAATTTTCTAGTACGCATAATTAGTGCCATCAAATAAATGAGGAATCAAAAGAGATTGTCCACGATCCGTGACAACAGGGGCCAAGGATCACACCCAGGAAATTAATCCAATTAGAGTGTACCCGCTCTGATACCACTTGATAGGCCAAGAATATATTGACCCCTTATGATGAATTAATTTATTAATTAATCAAATTAACATATAAAATGCGTGGTAGCATGAACAAATCATCAATTATCTAAAGTATGCAACGGAAAATAAATTGACACGGTGATTTGTTTATGAATGGGGAAAACCTACACGGCAAAAACCCTACCGAGTGATTTTAAGGTCACCACTCTCGAGAATCCACTATTATCAAAACAAGCGGTTACAAGTAAAGGAATCTCAGTACCTTATACTAACCTACAGTTAAACTCTTACCCCAATACCCAATTAGACTTGTTTTGTAGTGACAATCTCTCATGTTCAATGCACGGCTCCTAGTACATGACTAACCAATAGATGCGCGGATCCCAGTATGCGACTTGATCACCAACTTGAGAAGAATGTTGGCTGCAAAGTTCTTCAGTTCATCCAAGTGATGAAAATCAAGAAGCTCCTTGGTCACAAAAACCTCTAGTGTACAAACACAGCAGCTTCTTCAAGAAAAAGATGAACTAGGGCAAATTCTGTCTCCAATCACAATTTGCATGGACAAGACTTTGCTTAACACTTGTGCAATTGTGTGTAACATTTGACGGCCTTTAAAATAATCCTTATATATGTTTAGGGTTGTGAGAAAAGAAAGCCTAAACACATACTCACGGATTGGATGAAAAACAACTCTGAAAAACTGAGTTTCATAAATCTCAATAGATAGCCATCTATCGAGCTAGCTGTCGAGCCACGAGCTACAACAGCTTTTAATCTGTTAAGCTTTAAAATCCAGCACTTCATTACTTGATTCTTGGACAGACTTGCATGACTTTAACATTTGAACTTGAAACCTTGTTTCTTGAAGCATTAAACACATCCTAGATCTATCCAAATACAAGTAAAGTGCGTTTTGTCAAATGATTAGCCAATTACATAAAATAGTGACATATGTTCCTAACATTGAATCACATATGTCCTAACACTTACCTTTGACAAAAATGAAAACTCTTGACCTAGCTGATAGCTGATGAACTTTGGAAATGATTCTTGACAATTGATGCAACCAAGAGGCGTATCAATCTTGATCTTGATAATGGAGTTGTCTACGACCAAGGGGCTTTTCAACCTCAATCTTGACGATAAGTAATTGTCTGCAATGTTAATTTGGATAAAGGAACTATCTGCGACCTTGATTTGGACGAAGGAAATGTCTGCGACCTTGATCTGGTCGAAGGAATTGTCTGTGACCTCGATCTGGATGAAGGAAATGTTTGCAACCCCGATTTAGACAAAGAAACTGTCTGCAAACTTGATTTGGACGAAGGATATGTCTGCGACCTCGATCTTGATGAAGGAAATGTCTGCTACCTCGATCTTGGCGATGGAAATGTTTGCGACCTCGATTTGTACGAAGAAACTGTCTACGACCTCAATCTTGAAGAATGAACTATCTGTGACCTCGATCTAGACAAAGAAACTGTTTGTGACCTCGATCTTGACGAAGGAACTATTGCAACCTTGATCTGGACAAAGGAACTATTTGCGACCTCGATCTGGATGAAGGAAATGTCTATGACCTCGATCTGTGGTGTGTTGTTTTACTCCACAAATTTCTTTTCGAATGTTGGCTGCCCTTGAAGCTGGGAAATATTTCTCCAAAAACAATCTCTTCATCTCATTCCATGTTTTAATACTTTCAGAGGGTAGATAATAGAGCCAATCGTTAGCTGAATCCTTCAAAGAAAAAGGAAAGGCTCTTAATTTAATTTGATCTTCAGTCACCCCCGTGGGCTTCATACTCGTGCATACCACATGCAACTCCTTTAGATGCTTGTGAGGATCTTCACCTGCAAGGCCATGAAAAGTGGGCAAGAGATGTATTAGTCCAGATTTTAATTCAAAAGTAGTAGTAGAATCTAAAGTAGGGAATGTTATGCATAAGGGTTGTTGATTCAAATCAGGGGCAGCAAGTGCTTTCAAAGTTTGATTTCCAGCCATGACTTCCTCCTCTTCTAAATCAAAATTGCTAGCAAACAGGGAATCAAGAGCTAGATTGTGCTCTTCAGAATATTTTCTAGCTTCCTTCCTTAACCTGTGCAAAGTTCTCTCTATTTCTGGGTTGTACTGCAATTCACCTTGATTAGAAGATCAAGTTACAGTCATAAACAATCAAAGAAACTCTAATAAACAATAAAAAAAACAAATTAGGGAAAATCTAGAGTAATGAAAAGAAATAAAAATTCTACACAAAAATGCCTAAAAACCCTAGAAAACAGCGGAATTTGGCCTTGAGGGGGGGAAAAAAAAAAAAAAAAAAAAAAAAAAATCAACTAGAATCACTTCCCCGGCAACGGCGCCAAAATTTGGTGTGCTGTCGTAGGCAACCGAAAATAAAACCTATACTCCTAAAAATATATGTAGTAGTGCGAGTAAAGATCGTTCCCACAGAGAGTATCTAGCCTAATTTTATGCTACGTGAACAAGAAGGGCGGGGTTTGAGTATAATGAAAACAATTTTAAGAAAAACAACTAAGGAACAATTCAAATTAAAGTATCAAAATCAATCAAGAGAACAAACCTTGATCCAAGTCAACATCCACCATCGAAATTTTATAACTGATCATCGATGCAAGTAAATATCAATTCACACTTTGAATATTTACTGTTGGAACTATTTTCCTATCTCTCTTTAGTTGCAGTTAATTAGAAAACAAGCGATCTAATTAGCCCTAACTACTAAACAACCTAAGACAAGCGCTAAAGGTTTAATTTAGTAGTAACCTTAAGAACTAGAGAGATCAATGAAGCTAAACAACACAAACACAAGTGGTTGCATTTAATTTAGTCGAGTGTTATTCCCAAGATCTAATAATTTCTGACACAGTAAATCATTAAATCTTGGTTGCTTCACAAATTAGAGAGATCAAACAATTATGGATTTGATATTTAACCTAGCAATAGATTGCAACGAATAATAAACTAGTAGACCTCCTAGTAATTAAACGAGACAATCATGAAAATAGGCACAGAAGAACATCCGATATTCTAAGCATAAATTGAATAATAAAAACAAATTAGATCTCATAGTTTTATTGATTCCGAGGCTTTAGTTTCCTTCAACCAAGCATAAAATTTTTAGCCACGTAGGCCCATGATGAAAACTCAAAGGAGAAAATTAGAGAAGAGGGGAGAGAGAGGCGTGTGTGTGTATGTGTGCAATTCTGATTTCTCCTCCCCCTTTTACACGTTAATTCCCCCTTTCCCAAGCTTGCAAAATCTCCTAAAAATATTCTAAATAATAACATCCAAATTTGACTAATTAAAGAAAAATATTAAAAATAAAACAAAGTCCTAATATAACTAGGAAAGTGGTGTTTTTCAGCTGGAAATTTCGTGCATTAGATCTGGAAGCTTCCAAAAATAAACCGCAACAAATCCACATATTAGAATTTCAAGCAAAGGAACATTCCAGAATGTCAGCAGTGCAGGTGTAGCAACTTCAAGCCCGATTTTGACCTTGATGCGGCCCGTATCTCTCAAAACTCAAAACATGAAAGTTGTAGAGCTTTGTCTTGGCATTCCATATCATTTGAATCATCTCAATCGGAGCTCTGATGAGAGAGTTATGCCCAGATTACGAAGCAATGTCAAAGCTATCTAGAATCACCCAATTAACTACGTTTTGCACTTTATGTCTCCATTTGCATCCTAATTCAAAATATAAGAATAATGAGTACATTTAGACACCAAATAAGTATAAAAGACTAAACATGAAGGGAGAAAAATATGACATTTTGCATTCTCATCAATCTGGACATTGAAACTATCTGCGGACCTCGATCTGGACAAAGAAACTATCTGCGACCTCAGTCTTGATCTTGACTAGGAAATTTTTGCAACCAAAGGATCTTGATCTTGACTAGGAAAATTTTTGTGACCAAAGGACCTTTATCTTGACTAAGGAAATGTCTGGGACCAAAGGATCTTGATCTGGACTAAGGAAATGTCTGCAACCAACGGATCTTGATCTTGACTAAGGAAATGTCTGCGACCAAAGGATCTTGATCTGGACTAAGGAGCTCAAGGGTTTCTAATCTTTGAAACCGAGTTGCTGCCTGCAAAAGTCAAAATTTGGAATTAATCTTTAATTGATGAGTGTTTTGTTGTACCCTTGCTTTTTTTGAAATGTGTGATTTTCATTTGTCTCTTTTTGATTTAAAATTTTTCATTTTTATCAAGAAAACTTTGATTGGTTTTCGGTGGTTCTTTGAAAAAGATTTTTTTTCTTTGAAAAAGATTTGATTTTTAAAGCTTGGAATTGGACACTAGAAACTTTGAAATTGAAATTTGAATTTTTGAGATTTGAGATTTTGGATTGAATTTGATATTTTGAAAATTGAAACTTGGAATTTTGAAAATTTGCGACTTGAAATTTTGAACATGAAATTTGAAGTGTGAAATTTTTGCAACTTGAAATTTTGGGGATTTTGAATTTAAAAATCAAGCATTTAGAATGTGGAATTTTAAACTTAGGAATGAAAATTTGGGATTTAGGATTTGAAAAAAAAACTTGAAATTTGAGAATTGGGATTTGAGAAAAACTTGAAATTTGAACCTGATATTTTATCCTTAATCGATTCCAAAAGATTTGTTATACCTTTTCTCTCTCTCTCTCTTTTTGAAAATTTATTCTTCTCCTTTCATAATGTGATTTTTGTTTAGGAGTGAAAAAGAAAAGGAAATGAAAGGAAAAGAAAAAGGACTTTTTTTTGGGGTTGACTCAGTAACTCAGCTAATTTTTATGTGGGGGCTAATTTGCCTCTCTCTTTTTTGCTTCTTTCTCCTTCATCTTTTCTTCCACCGTTAACACTATTCACTCTTATCTTCACCTTGATTTTTTTTTTCTTCCTCTCACCATTTCTTCTCAAGAAAAACACTTTTCTAAGCTTCCTTTATCCACCTCCCTCAATATTTCTTTAGATCCTTGTGTTCTTGAGCACTTTTGCCATATACCCATTTTTGGTGAAACCCATTTTCAAAACCAATTTTCTTTACACCAAAATGTCTTCTTCTTCTAATGGATCCTCTTTTCTTACTTTTCAAAGCAAGAAATATGATCCAACGTTTGATTGGCATTATGAGGAGGGGCTCCTTCAAGACCCCAAGACCCATGCTCCATATTCTCACATGGACATCAAGGTGAGTTTTTCTTTTGTTTCTTTGCTTGGGAAAATGTTGTTTCATGCTTCATTGAAAGTTTGATGGTGAGCCATTGTCATTTTATCGTGTGATTGTTGGAGTTTGGGGCATTGTGTTAGGTTCTAAAGGTTTAGGAATTTATATATTTAGAACTCTAATTTGTAATGTTGGCAAACCATGATCAAAACAATATGTTTAGTCTTGTTTAAGTTTGCTCAAAGTTGATTAATTATTGTAAAGTTGGAATTGAGAGACTGTAGATGCTGATGGGATAGCGAAAAAGCCATCTCCTATTCGTCCAGTTAGGTCGTCCATGACATGCAGTTTGCCAAACAACTAGGCCATCTCCCATTCGTCCATACCTCTCTTCCCTGAGAGGTCGACTAATTGGGTAGATCCCGTAATCAAGTCAAAAGGGTCGTCCACCGATGAGTCTCATGGACGACCAAAGAACAGCATGACAAAGGGTCGTCCATAAGCATTGCACATGGACGACCATACGATACTTAGCAGGTTTTGAAGCGGTTAATCAACCGGTGCTTATCCCGTCAATTTCTCCCAAATATGTAACTTCTAGCAGCGGTTATAACCGTTAAAGAAGTTACATCCGGATTCCACAAATCTGGGGGAAGTTATTGAACCAAATAACCGCCCCAAAGTACCCTATATAAGGACCGGTCCGAATTATGTAAAGGTATGATATTCTGAAATCTTGGCACACAATACAGTTAGAATTCCAGAAAAAGGAAGGCACTAACTTCACCATCGGAGGATATTTGACCGGTCCACCCCGGTCATCCTTTGATCTTTTTCTTCTTTTACAGGCCTCTACGAGCGTCGTAGCCCACCGAAGCCGAAGTGTTCAACCAAACTGATTTTATCCAACATCA
>NW_027069548.1:1659737-1662237 GCF_002906115.3 Quercus suber
GGCTGGGTGGGCTCTGGACGAGCTAGCCCCAGTTCCAGAGCCATCCTGTGTTGCATTTCCTGAAATTCTTCTAGGAACGCCAGGACCCCGGACAATACTGCTCGTCCGAGGAACTACTACTAAAGCTAGTGCTACCCTCACCACTCTCGTAACTTCCAGACGAGACGTCCTGATATTTGTCTACCTCTCTCTCCATGCTACTAGACGAAGACATAACTAAAATAAAGATCAAAACGAAAACCTAAAGAAGAGGAAGTACCTGAGGACTAAGACGAGTGCTAGACGAGAGTCACGACGAGATAGCTGAAAGGAAGTCTTTGAGAAAGGTGAGGGGGCAAGAAGAGAATGTACCTATTTATAGGCCCAGGAGTAGGGTCAGCGAAGCGACACTTTCCACTGAGAGAACGACACGTGGTAATGCGTGGAAAAACGTAATCGATTAGTTCCTCCACGAGTTAAACCATGACACGTGCTGTCCAGAAGGATAAAATCCCAATTATCCCTGGACACCCCCTGGACAAGGGCAACTGATGGATAGCGAAAAAAGCATCTCCTATTCGTCCAGTTGGGTCGTCCATGACATGCAGTTTGCCAAACAACTAGGCCATCTCCCATTCGTCCATACCTCTCTTCCCTGAGAGGTCGACTAATTGGGTAGATCCCGTAATCAAGTCAAAAGGGTCGTCCACCGATGAGTCTCATGGACGACCAAAGAACAGCATGACAAAGGGTCGTCCATAAGCATTGCACATGGACGACCATACGATACTTAGCAGGTTTTGAAGCGGTTAATCAACCGGTGCTTATCCCGTCAATTTCTCCCAAATATGTAACTTCTAGCAGCGGTTATGACCGTTAAAAAAGTTACATCCGGATTCCACAAATCTGGGGGAAGTTATTGAACCAAATAACCGCCCCAAAGTACCCTATATAAGGACCGGTCCGAATTATGTAAAGGTATGATATTCTGAAATCTTGGCACACAATACAGTTAGAATTCCAGAAAAAGGAAGGCACTAACTTCACCATCGGAGGATATTTGACCGGTCCACCTCGGTCATCCTTTGATCTTTTTCTTCTTTTACAGGCCTCTACGAGCGTCGTAGCCCACCGAAGCCGAAGTGTTCAACCAAACTGATTTTATCCAACATCAGATGCATTGGGGCATTTCGGTCTGGCTCGATCGATCGAAAGTCGACTAGATTGCATTTTCTGCAGGGGAGGATTTTACCCACCGATCCTCAAGGCAAAACTGAATTCACTATGAAAGAATCGAAGTTCATACAAAAGGACTTACAAGCTCCCCGCTCAACTTCCTAATGCTACCTACCAGTAGAACTTACTGACACGACCCCGTGCAAACTCCGAATCCACGGACTCCTTCTTTCTTGAAATCTTCAATCAGCTACAAGTACCCACGCTTGATATTCTTTAAGCTTCAATGGTAGCAACCTAGTTAATCATCAAGATGTTGAAGTAATCTCTATCTTGAAAACCCTAAGCTTTGTGTAAAGGAAAGCTCATCTAGATCTCACAAGAGATTTACACAAAACAGCAATGTATGAGCAATAATACAACTGGAGCAACTCTAAAAATGTGGCTAGGGTTTTACCTTATATACCAAGGGCAAAAACATAAAACCCTAAACGTTTAATGAGTTAGGGCTGAGTTGGAAAAACTACAGAAAACGCAATCTGGTCGACTTTCGATCGATCGAGTCTATTCTTCGATCAATCAAGCCAGATCGGAATGCCCCAATGCATCTACAGTCTCTCGATTCCAACTTTACAATAATTAATCAACTTTGAGCAAGCTTAAACAAGACTAAACATATTGTTTTGATCATGGTTTGCCAACATTACAAATTAGAGTTCTAAATACATAAATTCCTAAACCTTTAGAACCTAACAAACTCCCCCTTTGGCAATCCGTGACAAAACACAAATTAAAAGCTCAAAGTTTACAAGTAAAAAGCCCTTTACAAAAATAATGCTCATAAACTCAAATTCAATCCTAACTGCTATCCATCAGTTGCAAGTGTAGACAGCAGCTTAGTTGAATCAACCTGTATATTCCTGAAATACTCAAAAAACGCATAAACACATGTGTGACAGAAAAGAGTAAAACAACAGGTATAACATTCTTGTAAGATTCACACAACACAGAATAAAGACATATATTAATGATCAACTCATAAATATAAATCAATAAGCAGTGAATCACAAAGCAACAAGAATCAATGAATATATCATGTAAAACAATCAAAGTAATGAATATATCATGTATATCAATCAAAGTTACTCCTCCTAACATGAATATCCCCAAAAATGATATACAAAAGTTTCACTAGTCAAGTGCAATAATAAGCTCATCAAAGCTAAACAAGGTACATATACATGTTATGTATAGATAAGGTGGCCAACCTTGATTTCAAATCCATGATGTGAAATACAAAACAAAAAAATCTTTTTGGTTCTAAAAGAAAATTTATGACCAAAAA
>NW_027069548.1:1668249-1675749 GCF_002906115.3 Quercus suber
TAACATGAATATCCCCAAAAATGATATACAAAGTGAAGCACCTAGATACAATCTAAAAACTCCACAAGCTCCTCAAAAACAAAAAAAAAAAATCTCCCTAACTACAAAAACTCCTCTACAAGCAAAACTCCACTCCCTTTTTGTGACGGAATGCCAAAGGGCAATCACAAGTCGCCATCAAAAGGAGGTGGTGAGGGTGAATGAAGACGCAAAGTCGGCTCGCAGAGCACGAATCTCATCTAGCAAGTCACCAAATATGACCATGAGCGCCTGAACGGTCAGGACAGTCTCCAATGTACGATGAACATCAAAGTCGGTCGAAGAAGGTGGAGGACATCAGTAGCAGCAGCATCATTACACATGGATCAGGAACATCCTTACCAGCAGACCTGTAGAAAAGACGGAGGAGGTGCTACTAGAAGGGCTCAGACCTAGGGTGTTTAGAACCAGCTCGAAGATGAGCAGCCTCTGTCTAAGAAAAGACGCACCTATAGGAGCTATCACATGAACGGGCTCAGAGGAAGGGAAGCCACTAAGATCAAGATAAAGCAAAATCCTATGAATAAAATAGGATGCACAAGAGCATGAGAAGTAGATGAACTCCTATAAACATCGTTCAAAGAACGAAGAAAGAGATGAGGAAAACTAATAGGAGCATCAGTAACCAGGGCGTACAAAATACACACCTCTCAAGAGGAAAGGGGGCGGCTGAACTGAAGAAAAGAAAAGGGAAGAATAAATAGGGGAGGGGTATTTTCGTCTTTATGTCAATCTTTAGGGTTTTAAAAAATTAAATAGCAAAAAAAGCATACACCCCCACGCGAAGGCTTGAACCCAGGATCAGCGGCCAAACCATAGAGTTGCATACCACTAAGCCATTGATCTATTATGTAATAGAGTTACATATATATATATATATATTCGGTCGGTTCGGTTCGGTTTCGGGTGAAAAAATCCAACACCGAAACCGAAACCGAAAATTTCGGTTTTTAAAAAATGAAACCAAAACCGAACCGAACCAAAACCGAACCGAAAATTTGGCAACGGTTTTGTCGGTTTCGGCCGATTTATTCGGTTCGTCGGTTTTTTGCACACCCCTAGTTTTAGCGTAGAATTTTTATTTCTTTTCATTACTCTAGATTTTTCCTAATTTGTTTTTTATGGTTTATTAGAGTTTCTTTGATTGTTTATGACTATAACTCGATCTTCTAATCAAGGTGATTTGCAGTACGACCCAGAAATAGAGAGAACTTTGCGCAGGTTAAGGAAGGAAGCTAGGAAAAATTCTGAAGAGCACAATCTAGCTCTTGATTCCCTGTTTGCTAGCGATTTTGATTTAGAAGAGGAGGAAGTCATGGCTGGAAATCAAACTTTGAAAGAGCTCGTTGCCCCTGATTTGAATCAACAACCCTTATGCATAACATTCCTTACTTTAGATGCTACTACTACTTTTGAATTAAAATTTGGACTAATACATCTCTTGCCCACTTTTCATGGCCTTGCAAGTGAAGATCCTCACAAGCATCTAAAGGAGTTGCATGTGGTATGCACGAGTATGAAGCCCACGGGGGTGACTGAAGATCAAATTAAATTAAGAGCCTTTCCTTTTTCTTTGAACGATTCGGCTAAGGATTGGCTCTATTATCTACCTTCCGGGAGTATTAAAACATGGAACGAGATGAAGAGGTTGTTTTTGGAGAAATATTTCCCAGCTTCAAGGGCAGCCAACATTCGAAAAGAAATTTGTGGTGTAAGGCAGCACAACAGAGAGTCCCTACATGAATATTGGGAGCGTTTCAAGAAATTATGTGCAAGTTGCCCCCATCATCAAATTAGTGGGCAACTACTTATCCAATATTTCTATGAGGGCCTTCTACCCACAGATAGGAGCATGATTGATGCTGCTAGTGGAAGAGCTTTGGTGGATAAAACTCTCGAGGCCGCGAGAAACTTGATTGCAAATGTTAGGTTCTAAAGGTTTAGGAATTTATGTATTTAGAACTCTAATTTGTAATATTGGCAAACCATGATTAAAACAATATGTTAAGTCTTGTTAAAGTGTGCTCAAAGTTATTTAATTATTGTAAAGTTGGAATCGAGAGACTGTAGATGCATTTGGGCATTTCGGTCTGGCTCGATCGATTAAAGAATAGATTCGATCGATCGAAAATCGATCAGATTGCGTTTTTCTGCAGTTTTCCAACTCAGCCCTAACTCATTAAACGTTTAGGGTTTTATGTTTTTACCCTAGGTATATAAGGCAAAACCCTAGCCACGTTTTTAGAGTTGCTCCAATTGTATTGTTGCTCATACATTGCTGTTTTGTGTAAATCTCTTGTGAGATCTAGAGGAGCTTTCCTTTACACAAAGCTTAGGGTTTTCAAGATTGAGATTAGTTCAACATCTTGATGATCAACTTGGTTGCTACCATTGAAGCTTAAAGAATATCAAGCATGGGTGGTTGTAGCTAATTGAAGAATTCAAGAAAAAAGGAGTCCGTGGATTCGGAGCTTGCACGGGGTCATGTCAGTAAGTTCTACTGGTAGGTAGCATTAGGAAGTCGAGCGGGGAGCTTGTAAGTCCTTTTGTATGAACTTCAATTCTTTCATAGTGAATTCAGTTTTGCCTTGAGGATCGGTGGGTAAAATCCTCTCCAGGTTTTTTATCGGTTTGGTTTTCCTGGGTGATCATATCTTGTGTTATTTATTATTCCCCTGCTATATATTCTTGATATGATTGTTTGATTGTTTTAACCTAGAATTGCTTAAGTTGACTAAGTAACAACTTGGCTAATTAACTAAGCTACTCAATCTGGTTGTGTGTTAAGGGGTCTAAATTTTCCATCAAGTGGTATCAGAGCAGGTAGCTCTTTAGTTTGAGATTTTTTGATATCTGAGCTGATCCTTGACCCCTATTGTCATGGAGCATGGACACTCTCTTGTTATTCCTCCTCACTTTGATAGGAATAACTATGCTTATTGGAAAGTAAGGATGAAAGTATTCCTGAAATCCATTGATAAGAGAGTTTGGAATTCCGTTGAGTATGGATGGTAGAAGCCCACTACTCCTGTGAGTGAGTGGCAAACTTCTGAAAAAGAAGCAGCAGGCTTCAATAGCAAAGCTATGAATGCCATCTTCTATGCTGTTTCTATGGAGGAATTTAAGAGGATCTCTAATGTTGAGGTTGCTCATACTGCTTGGAAAATCCTCTAAACTGTGCATGAAGGCACAAAGGCAGTTAAGATAAACAAACTGCAGCAATTAACTTCTAGGTTTGAGAGCATTAGGATGTCTGATGATGAATCCATTGAAGAATTTTATGCCAAACTGAATGATATTGTTAATTCCGCATTAGGATGTCTGGTGATATCTATGATCAACCTAAAATTGTTAGGAAGATACTTAGATCGTTAACTGAAGACTTTAGACCCAAAGTGACTGCCATTACTGAGAGCAAGGATGTGGACTCCATCCTTGTTGATGAGGTTGTAGAATCTCTTCAGTCCTATGAGTCTGACTTATCCAAAACAAACAAATCCAAATCAATGGCTCTTAAGTCTGTTGATAATGTTGAGGCTGGTGGATTTGATGATGAGCTTTCTGCTACAGAGATAGCTTACCTTGTCAAGAATTTCAGAAACTTTCTGAGAAATACAAATAGAAGGGCAAGAGGTACAAACACTGCTGAACCTAGAAACTTTAGGAAGAATGATCCCACTAAGGTTAATAACTTTGAAAAACCTAGAGAAAAAGTAGGTTAATCTTCAAACAATTCTTTGGGTGCTCAGTGTTTTGGTTGTCAAGGGTATGGTCATGTTAAATCTGAATGCCTTACATTCTTGAGAAATAATTGTAAAGCTATGGCTGTAACCCTTAGTGATAATGAGGTTTCTGATGATGAGTTTGAATGTGACGAGGATGGAAACTTCATTGCTTTCACTGCTACTGCAGTAGTCAATGAAAGCATATCTGTTGAGGAGAACCCTTCTGATGGGGAACTCTCTGAGGATGCAGATCTTCAAGAGACCTATAATAAACTTTGCAAAATTGCTGTAAAGGATGCTATGAATGTTGAACTAGGCCTGAAGAAAATTGATTCTCTTGACCTTGAAAATAAAAATTTGCTTGTTAAATTATTTAATGCTAATGATCTTTTGAACCATGTGAAATCTGAGAACATGCTTTTACTTAATAAAGTTAAAATTTTAGATCATGATTTATCTATTGCTAGAACTGCTAGTTCTAACCTTGATCATATGCTGAATGTTCAAAATTATCCTTCTGACAAATCTGGGATAGGATATGTTGAAAGCATCTTTGTGTCTACTCCACATTCCACGAACTTTGTTCCTTCATCTTCTTCTGAACCTTCTATTAGTGAGGTTGTGAGTGAAACTGTCAAACCACCTGTGAGTGAGGTAGTCAAATCTGTAGAAGTTTCACCTCCTAAGAAGATTAGGGTTGATCTGAGAGAAACTAAACCTACTCTTTCTAAGGACAAGATGCATGGTAAACCTGTTTGGGTTTGTCATTATTGTGGAAAGTCTGGACACATTCGTCCTAACTGTTACAAACTTCAAGCTGCTAAGAGAGCAAATAAACCAAAGGTGCCTGTGCCTCAAGCACAAGATCCTATGGCACTTATTGGTGAATTGGTAAAGGCTTTGAACCTTTATTCCAATTCTGGAGTTGCAAATCATGCGAATGTGAATAAAAACTCTAATGCTCATGATGCATCTAAAAGGTTTTGGATGCAAAAGACTCGACCTAATTGAGTCTTTCTGACATGGTCCTTGTGCTTCATTGCTTATTCCTCTGTGACCATTGTTCTTTGGTTTTTTGTGTTTCTTTTGTTTTGTTTCTAGGATTTGCATTGCATTATATTCATGTATTTCATTCTAGGATTTATTTTGTTTTCTCTTAAATAAAAAAAAATTTTAAAAAAAAAAGAGAAAATGAGAAAGCAAAAATGTGTTTGACATTGTTTTCTTGGTTTTTGAAAACAAGGTTGGTCAATTTATTTACACATATCATGTCCTATGTACCTTGTTTAGCTTTGATGAGCTTATTTATTGCACTTAACTAGTTGAAGTTTTGTAGTGCATGTTGTGTGGGAAAGATGTTTATGGTGTTTATCACTTTGTCTTGATCTTGAAGTCATATGTTATTTGACTGTCGGACTTGATCCTTTTGAGAAAGGCATAAATAACCATCTCACCACTGTTCACTAGCCAATCATGAACACCTTAGTGCATATCATAAGATTCTGTGCTCGAGAAAGTGTAGCACATGCACAAAAAGAACATAAGGTGTTGCTCGGCTTAATTGCTTAATGATAAAATTGGTGTGTACTATTAGGCTTGATGCCATCTCACATAAATAAAATTGGTGTGTACTATTAGGCTTGATGCCATCTCACAAAAAAAAAAAAAAATGAGGCAAAAATACAAGAAACTTACATGATTGCAAGCTTTTGTTCTAGGAGATGTGGAGTTATAGGATGTAACTCTTTAGGTGATAGTCTCTTTTAAATTTTATGTGATGGATTGTGTAGACTTTGTGATTGATTGCTATTCACATATCACCTCACATGTTTCTCAAAGTTTTTGCTAGTTGCACACACTACACAAGTTACTCTTTGTTAAACTTTGTACATGTTATTGTGTGTGTTTTGGTCTGACCAACCAAGTTTGAAAATACTTTGAGAATTATGCAAAACATTTTTTTTGCTTGAGAATTTAAAAAGAGAATGGCTGAAAGTTTCTTTGGAGAAACTGGGATAAAAATTGGGTTTTTGAAAAATCATTCCATCTCATACTCATGCATTTTGTTTTCATTATTTAATGCTTTGAGGAGTTGTCTTTCAAAATGAGGTTTGTGTTTTTCAAAACTGAGATTTTTCTCAAAAAATTTTGTGAGCCTCTGCCCAATTCGATCGATCCATTCTGATTTTCGATCAATCGAAAAAGTGCTTTAATTTATTGAAAAATGACTGTTTCATTTGATCGATCGAATGTATTTTTCGATCAATCGAAAGTCGCGAATCAGGTTTTTTTAAAACACTGTTCTTGACTTTTTCAAACACTTTTTCAAAATTTTTTCAAAGTCTTTTCTCTCTCTCCGACTTGGCAAGCTCAACTGTTCAAATTTTTGTCGTTTTCCTCCGGATTTTTTGCAAGAATTCTCTTTCCTCAAGTTGGTATGTCTATCTTACCCTTCCTTTTTGAGTTTATTTACAAATTTCATGCATTTTTCATGCATTTATACTCAAAATTTCGGACCCTTTTCTTTTTCGGATTGTTGTTGATTTATGCCCAATTTTGTGAAATTGATCAATGGGTTTTTGTGGGGACACACTATAAACATGTTGTTAATTATTTAATTTGATCAATTTTGGGTTTTGTGAGAAATTGAAAATTCTAGGGTTTGTAATTGATCCAAATTGGGGATTTTTGTTCAATTGGGTTTAATTGATGAAATTGGCTTGTTGTTTTGATGAAATTGGTTATTCTAATCTATTTTTAACAATGTACGATGATCAATTCATCAATTTGTTTCAAAATTATCAAGTGGTTTTTCAAATTTTTTTTAGGGTTTTTGTTAGAAACTCTATATTCAAGCCAATTTTGTGAAATTGAACCTAATTCGAACTGTGTTTACTGCATTAGTTCATGCATCACAACATTGTTATTGTTCATGCATCTTATAGATTTTGTTATTTGTTTTTCTTATGCTAACTTGCAGTCTGCCATTGGTTTTGTTTTTTTGGTCTTTTGGTTTTCTCTCTGTGTCTCTGTCCTTTCCTTAGCATCATGCCTAGGAAGACTAGAGCCCGTAGGACAATTCCCTCCTCTTCTCCATCCCCTTCTTCGTTTGACCGTGAGAAGTTTCCGAGTGAGAAAAACCAATAGATTTTTGAGAAGCTAAACCTTAAGAGAAAGATTTGGGCTGAGTGTTCTGTTCTCTTAGATGAACTTGATCCTGCCATTAGGGAAAACTTTGAGCATCGGGGCTGGTTACCCTTGGTGGATATTTCTGATCCTCCTTCACCTTTTGCCTTGATTAGAGAGTTCTTTTCGAACATCTCAATCTGCATCTATTATTCCAACACTTTGGTAAAGAGTTGGATACAAGGCGTAGAGTACACCATTACTCCCCAGGTAGTGGCTGATGCTCTAGGGGTACCTTCGGTCCAGAATCCTGTCTATCCTTATGATGAGTCTCCCAAGTTGAGTGATGTCTTGTCTTACATCACTGGGACTTCTGTCCAGTGGGGTTCTGATCCTAGGATCACTTCTGCTGAGCTCTCCTTGTTGCACTATCTATTCTTTAGGATAGCCTGTCATTCTATTTGGCCCATTTCTCATGTTCACACCATTCCTCTTGAGAGGTGTGTATTTTTGTACGCCCTGGTTACTGATGCTCCTATTAGTTTTCCTCATCTCTTTCTTCGTTCTTTGAACGATGTTTATAGGAGTTCATCTACTTCTCATGCTCTTG
>NW_027069548.1:1683249-1737965 GCF_002906115.3 Quercus suber
CACCTTACGACTTTTCTGTTATCAGCGGTCTAAGGTTGGGTGGTGAGAGAATCCGTGTCAATGACTCCCTTACTTCGATTGAAATCAAGAAACTTCTAGGTGTAGTGCTTTCCAGAATGAAGAGTAAAAATGTTCCTTTGTCTTGGCTATGTGAGAATAATTCTCAATGTGATACTGTGGTAAAGGGTACCTACATGTTCATGCTTCTTTTTATTGGGACTTTCTTGTGTCCGGATTTAGGTAGTACAGTGAATCCGCATTACCTGTGGAGCTTGAGAAAAATTGAGCAAATCTAGAATTGACTGGGGTAGTATGGCTTATGCTACCCTTTTGCATTTTATGACTCAACTTTCTAGGCGGAGCCTTTCAAGCTTGGCAGGCCTTCATTTGTATGGCAGGTGAAGTTTGGAATTTCTGGTTAAGTGTGGGTTTTGGAAAATTATTTTGCCTATGTTGTAATGGTGTTGTGAATTTTTTTTTAAGGTTTGGATGTATGAATACTTCGGAGTTGGTCCTGATATCCGGGAGGAAGTTAATGGCATTTTTCTTAGATTTCTCCGTTGGTAGGCATGGAAGGTATTGGTATCTTGGTGATTGGGTGTTGCCCCAAGTTCAACATGTGTATCCTTTTACAACAATTCCAATTCCTTATTGTCTCTTCGTCCGGTTGGCTGACCTTCTGACTGATGAAAAGATTGCTCAGGCCCGTGGTGGCTATGCTGTTGTAGGAGTAGCAGGGGATTATTCTAAATTCATTCGGACTTATTTGCAAGGTTGCTTGATTGGCATAACGGTACTTCTCTTCCCTTTTAAAGTCAAATTTTCATTTTGCATGTTCCTTTTCCATATTTCTACTCAGTAACAACATTTGCATGTTGGATTTTCAGCCTCCATCTTCTGAAGGAGAGGAAGAGGAAGAAATTCCCTCTCCTCACCATGCTGGTAGCACTTGTAGTTCTTTCATGGAGACTTATCCTCATTTTTCAGCATGGCAATATGATGTAATGAATCCTGTTAGAACAGATAGTTCCATGCCTTAGAATAGGCCAGAGCACACACTGAACGTTCCTTGGCCCGATCCTATATGTTCTTACATGTTCAGTTCTTTGTCCTTATTTCTTCTTGGCTTATTAAATGACTCATAATCTGGTAGATTTATGCTTTAGGTTGATGTGGATCTTGTGGAGGAAAGTATGTGAATGATTGGAGGCTTGCAATCATTGGCTCGCATTCACTCTTCCCAATATATGCTTAATGAGATGAGCTGGGTACAGAATGATGCTTTCTGAGTGCCTTTTGCTTGGACTTTCCTTGACAATGGAATTAACACTTGATTTTCTGACTTTTCAGGTACAATAAATGGAAAGTACTGGTTTTTCCAGAACGACTTCGGAGGAAAGGATTAGGAACCTTAAACTTAAGAACTGTTAGTATGATCCTTGATTCTTCACAAGTCAAAAGGGAAATACTGAAGGCAACTCCTCTAGAGGTGGGTCAAGGAGATCCTCACGCAGGCGGACCTAGAGTCCCAACGATGTTTGACTTGTATTTTTAATTTTTCCTGCAAAACAAAAGGAAGTGTTCCTTAGACTATCTTGTACTACATTCCATGTTTAGCTCTTTGTCCTTGGAATTGCTCTTGATCATGTAGAAACTTTAACTGAAACAAGTTTAGAATTCACCAGATGAGGTCTTGTAGTACCAATTTAAACTTATCCTGATTGGCTTTGTTGGAATCTGCACTTACTTGAATGAGGTAGAATTGAATGCCCCTAGTTTAAAATGAAGGCATGATTTTTTGGAGATCTTGATGATGATTTTTTTTTTTTTTTAATGATGATAGTGGTCTCTTTTGAAAATGAATAAGACATAGGCAAATGCCCCTAGTGTGGAACATGAATTCATGAGTCTTGAAAAAAAAAATTGATTTGATCAGTTTTTTGAAAACAATGATGCAAGTGATGATTTTTGAAAACAAATGAGTTAGGCACGTCGGAATGCCCCATTTTGATCTAAAAAAAAACTTTTTGAGTGTTAAATGGTCCTAAAAAAAATTTCTGAGAATGCAAAGTTGCATGGAATTGCATGAGGAGTGTACGATGGTCAAGCTGGGTGCCACTTGGCACATGAGGAGTGTCATTCAGGACTTTTAGAGTGCCGAATGGCACTTGGTCACACCATGATGCTTTTGTCACAGTGGGCCGACTCCTCACACTTTTCCAATGCGTGTTTCGCGTTTTCGTGTTTTTTGAAAAATATTTTCTTCGTTTGTGATCATAAAACACTCTCTTACTCAGCTACAAAATTTCTAAAACCTATTTCAAACCTGATTAAGAACTGATGTAGCTCATATAAATGATTTCTCTTGCAATAAATCTCTGCATCAAGGTTAGCAAAACACAATAATCACAAGCAAAAGTTATCAATGGCTAGCAATCATAATTTTTCTCATTCAACAATTCATGATATCAACAGATGGGTTCGTAGCTTTGATTTTAGTACCAAGACCAATTTTACAGCCTACAAACTAAAGGAAATTAAGGCTTTGAGGAATATCAAAATCAAGTGGGATTTCCTTTGTGCTGTTGTGAAATTCTGGGATCCCAAAGATCATGTGTTCCGGTTTAAAACTGCAGAACTTTGTTCGACAATTGAAGAATTTTCCGCTATCTTGGGCTATGATCCTAGTAGAAAATCTGTGGCAGTTTCTTGTGATCCCAAGCAAAAGGAATCTTTGTCTGATGCTCTCGGTCTTCCTACTTCCATCACTAGTAGTATGGTTGAAGGACATATGGTGAATCTTCATGCAATTGTGTCAAGGCTGATTAACAAACGCACCTATGGAGTGACTGACAATATGCAGAAGAATTTTGGCTTGGCCCTATGCTTTGTGGGGGAATTTTTGCTTTGCTCTGGAAGGCACGGTTTTGTGGATGCTCGAGCCATAAGTGTTGTGAGTCAAATTAAGGATGATGATACTCCTGTTTCTTTGATCTTGGCAAAAACTTTTCTAGGACTAGATGCTGTATTTCATGGTGGAGAGTCTCAAAACTTCCTTGGGAGTTCCTTGACTTTGCAAATATGGCTGATGGAGCAATTGGATATGAATGCCAAGCCTACAACTATTAATTATGGTCCTAGCAGTTTTCTTAGTAGGACTATCATCAAAACTTAGTGCCAAACTGAAAGCGACTAGGTGAAATTTTTGAACAAGAAATCTAGTGCCTCAATTCAATGTAATTGTTATTGGTGGAAGTGCCCATCGCCTCTACTGCGGTCTCCAGGATCAAATCACATTTTCATTGTCGGGTTATGGAGGGAAACTTTCTGCAAGGAAGATAGACTCTTAAGGTAGCTTCAATATGAGCAAGGAATGCCCTGTGGAAAAAGAAGAAGACCTTTCACTCCTGTGGACACAAATCCTACTACTGTAAGGAACATGTTGTTGGGCTTGGAGACAGCTGATTGAGTGGACCAGTCTTTTGTCAAGGTTCACTTTCATAAGATGACTACAAAATACTCTAACTGCTTGGTGGACAAGATTGTTGACAACGAAGCTGAGATGATTGCTATGAGAAAGTAGTTTCTCAGAGATAATCGGGAAAGACACGATGAAAACAACTATGAATTCAAAAGAAGGGCCAAGGATGACAAAGTACCTAACACAAAAGAAATCAATGATCAACAAAAAGAGAAAAGACTGAAGACAAAGTGATCTTCTTATTTTTGGCTTTGAACATGTTTATTTAGAAGTTGATGTAAAAACTCTTATGTTTAGGAATTATTTAGGATTTGCAGGTTAAGAGTTCTGTTAATGATGTAGGCTTTTAGGATTGGTTTTTTTATGGTTTGGTTTAGGGTTTGAGTTCTTGAGTTTGGTTTAGTTGCAGCTTTAATTTAGGGTTTTGTGTAATGAAATGATTTAATGGAATGGTTGAATTTTTTGAAAATTTTGTTTAATGGGTAGATGGTGGTTTTGGTAAACTGTGACCGGACTAATGCATGGTTGCCTACGTACCCTCTTGGTAGAAGGATTAGGTCATCATGTAGTTCATTGATTTTTATTTTCCTTCCTTTTTGCCTAGGCCGCCCTTTCAGGTTTTCAACCAAGCAAGCTCTCTCACTCTTTTTTCTTTTACTCTCCTTTTGCGTAGATTGCCCTTTCGGGTTTTCAACCTACCTTTGTTGTTGTTGTTGTTGTTTTTTTTTTTCCTCCCAAAAAGCCTAGGAAGGAAAATAACATAATTTACAACCACTTCAGATGTGGTGCTTTCAGAGTACCACCTTAGACGTGGTACTTCTTTAGTTGATCCATGTTAGTTGGCTCAGTGAAAGGGTTTGCATTTAAATCCATCAACCTTACTGCACCCCCAGAGTATATCTGCTTGATAATATATGGGCCTATCCAATTTTGCTTGAACTTCCCGTTACATCTTGAACCGGGGCTCAGATTTCTTTTAGCACTAAATCACCAAACTTTAAATCTCTAGTTCTTACTTTCTTGTCAAAAGCTTTCTTAAGCCTCCTTTGGTAACCTTGAATATGATACAAGGCTTTAAGTCTCTTTTCATCCAACATGCATAACTAGTCATATCTGTTTTGCAACCAATCTGCGATTTCACTTTCTAATATTATCCTTAGTGAACAGACACCCATTTCAATGAGAAGAACTACTTCCATCCCATACACTAATGAATAAGGAGTGGCTCCTATGAAAGATCAAATTGATGTTCTGTACCCCCAGAATGCATAGGGCAATTGTAGGTGCCAGTCCTGGTAGTTCTTTGCACTCTTCTTCAAGATTCGCCCTATATTTTTGTTAGTAGCCTCAATTGCTCCATTAGTCTGAGAACGGTAGGGTGAAGATTTATGGTGCTGAATGTTGAACTGTCGTAGTAGCTTCTCTATTTCTCCCTTAAAATATAGCTTATTGTTAGAGATAATTTCATGTGGTACCCCATATCTGCAAATGATATTTGTCTGAATAATAGCTTTTCGAACATGAGCTGCACAGTTAGCTTCCATAGTAGTCCAATAATAGCTTTGTCTCATGATCTTCGTTGACAACATATGTGCATTCATATGTGGGTCATAACTTGACTCATGAACCTCTTCAATTATTTGCTGTGCTTCCTCAACGATTACACAAAGGAGATGAATTTCATCATATGATCTTCTATAAAGCCTTTCACCACAAATAATGTAATTAGTAGACAACCTCCGGATGGTTAATTGAACATTCTTGTCTACAGACTTTGGATAGGTCCCATCCTTAAGGTATTGTAGGATGTCTAAATACCATTCGCCATCCCCATTCTTCTCCTCGTCCTCTTCTATTGTCATGTAGTAGATTGGTTCTTCTTTTTGTTCCAACATTATCAGTCTAGCTTCATCTTCTTTTGGCTCATCCATCATGGATGCCATGGTTGCTAAAGCATCGGCAATCTAATTCTGCATCCTTAGCACATATTAGTATTGGATCTTGATGAATTTTGATGCCCATTTCTGAAGACATTTATGATAAGGCATCAACCTTTCTTCTTTGGTCTTCCATTTATTCTGAGTCTGGGAGATTATCAAGGCTGAGTCTCCGTACACCTCCAACTCTTTCACCCCTAGGCCTAGGGCTATTTGTAACCCCATAATGCAAGCTTTATATTCAGTGGCATTGTTGATGGCAAGAAAGTTAAGTCTGCCAGACAATGGAATGTGTGTCCCTGTTGAAGAATTTAAGAGAACTCCAATGCCACTTCCATTCTGAAGACATTTTCCATGATTCCACTTCGATCCCCATGATATCTTCATCTGGAAAGTCTCCTTGGATTTGTTCAACATTTTTTGGTGAATAATGGGCTAAGTGATCAGCAATTGCTCTCCCCTTCACAGATTTCTGGGTCACACACCCATTTAGTAGTCTTCCCATCTTGCATAGGCTTTTCCATTAAGTACTTCAAAGGATCCATTCTTGCAATCAACAAGACCTTGTAAGCCAGCATATAATGTTTGAGTTTACGAGTTACCCATACAAGTGCTACGCAAGTCTTCTCTAATGATGAATACTTTTCTTCATAAGGCAACATCTTCTTGCTGATGTAGTATTTCGCATTCTTCTTTCTAGTCTTTTCTACGTATTGAGCAAGTAAAGCTCCCATTGCTGTATCTATAGTGGTGAGATACAACAACAATGGCTTTTTAGGTACCAATGGGACAAGTATTCGTGGCTTCATCAGATAATCTTGATCTTTTCAAAGGCTTCTTAGCATTCATCCCGCACTGTGGGAACTTCCTTCTTACGTAGTCGAAAGATTGGTTCACATGTCATGGTGAGTTGAGTTATGAACCTGCTGATGTACTGTATTCTCGCTAGAAATCCTCAAATCTCCTTCTCAATTCTTGGAGGCTTCATCTCTACAATGGCCTTGATTTTGTCAGGATCGACTTCTATTCCTCTTTGGCTTACAATTAACCCCAATAACTTTTTTGGATGTGACCCCAAAAGTGCACTTCTTTGAATTCAATTGTAACTTGTAGAATCGGATTCTTTCAAAGAACTTCCTCAAAGCCGGTATGTGCCTTTCATGGTCCTTGGACTTGACTATCATATCATCAATGTAAACCACTACTTCTTTGTGGATCAAATCATGTAACAAAGTGGTGGCTGCACGTTGGTAAGTAGCACCAACATTTTTTAAGGCCAAATGACATGACCTTGTAGCAATATGTCTCTCATGGTGTAATAAAGGAGGTTTTCTCTATATCTTTTGGAGCCATCTTAATCTAATTGTACCCTGAAAATCCATCCATATTCTGTGCTAAATTTTCTTGTAATTTGGCAATTAGATACCCTGTATTTAGGTGGAAATTATGTAAGGGTAGTGTGTGAGAGAGTGTAAAGAAATCTCAAGAAGTATGCAATTCAAGAAGTCTCGCGACTGGATCTCGTGACTAGCTCGCGACTGGCAAGTCGCTAGAATGGCACACGTGCGAAGCATGTAAGGGAAACTGAAGGGCCACGACAACTAGAGCATTACAGGATAAAACAATTCTAGTCTGGCCAGGCAATTAGTTCACGACTCAAACTTGCAACTCGTTCCAGTCGTGAGCCCGAGTTGCTAGAATACCCTGTTTGGTTGAAACTGACTTTTCACATTCCTCATACACCCTACTATGAATACTCTTATACCCACAAAATGTAGAGAGCTTCTAGAGAGCATTTTGAGAGAAAAACACTAGAGAAAAACAAGATTTACTCATCCACAATCTTTATCCTTTGATTCTCCAAATTCCTCTACTCTTACCCTCTCCATTGACATATCCTTGAGAGGTACATTTAGCCAAATCCTTATCTCACCATACCCATATCAATGAGGAGGTATTTTGTTACTTGGGAAGTAGTTTAGAATGGACCAATTCATTTTGGTTGATGCAATGGGCGATTGCAGGATCTGCTAAGCTAGAGAAGACAAGGTTCGGCGTAACACTATTGGAGCAAGAAGCTTGGAGGGCTTAGATGCACTGGGTAAATTAGGCTTGGAGTGTCTTCTACTATTCATGTATCCTAACTTTATTCTCTAGTGGATTATTGATCTCTTGGAGGGTGGCGGAGAGATTTTTCGCTGAGTACTTCGGTTTCCTCTTTGATAGCACATCACCGTGTTATCTTTGTGTTTGCACCTCTCTTCCTTTACTATTTACCTTTTAATTATTGCTATGATTGTATTTAATTATAGTTTAGAGTGTGTTACCAATTTGGATATAGCTTATATTTCATATTCCGCACATATATTGTTTGATTATAAGCTTGTGTTGGTAATTTTGTATTTGGGGGTCTTAACGTTTATAGGTGTTTTACACACTATTTGAAATTTCAACTTCCATCCTCATCATCACTAGGGTCTATTCCCCCTTCCTCGTCTTCATCATTGGCTCTTAGTTCATAAGGGCTTTTTAATGCATGCTGGTAAGCCTCCCAGTACTCTTCTTCTTCTATGTTACAAATAGGATCTCCAAGGAATGTAGTCATGGCATTAGGGTCCATATAATCACACCAATTAGTAGGGACCTAACTTGTATCTTCTTTCTTTAATTCCAAAACCTTGTTGTTGCAATCAAGTAGTATTTTGAACCCAGGCACCATTATCTTTGTCATAGGATCAAATCTCAATTCAAGGAATCCCTAATAGCGTTCAGTTTCTCCAGCTTTTACAAACTTCCCATTCAACGTGGGATTATAAGGCTTCGAAGGTTCCGGAGGACGAGGGAGTCCTTTTGCTTTAGCTTTGGCTTGGGCCATCTTTCTCATTTCCATCTCTAACAAATAATTATCAGTAGGCTTATAGCCTAACCCAAAAGGTGGTGTGGTAGTAGGAATTATTAGGACCTAAATAGTAGGCTTCTTCATAGTTCTCCTCAAGTTCATCTCCATAAGGTAGTTCATTCTTCTCATCATTGTAGGGAGCAAAGTCCATCGGGATCTTCTCCACCTTTTTTTCTCTCCTTTCAAAGCCATCCAAGGTCAATGGCTCTTTCTCAGAATCTATACCAAAAATAGGCTTAGGCACTGTCAAAGTATCACCATATATGGTCACAATAGCTCTTTCATGTGGAAACCAAACCTTTTGGTATAGGGAGGAAGGTATGGCCTCTGTGTCATGGATCCACGGTTGCCCAAGGATCATATTGAAGCACGAAGCTATGTTAAGGACTTGAAACTCCGCCTTCTTGACCATCGGTCCTATGGTGAGCTCTAATGTTATGGTTCCCAAGACTTCTTCTATTGTTGTTGTATGCCCTCACATGCTGATCAGTAGACATAAAGTCTTCAATGCTTAGACCCAAGCAACTTGCAATCTTTAAAGGACACACATTCAATGCACTTTCATCATTTACTAACACTATCGGTATCCTCTTCCCTTTGGCATCTACAGTGATATGCAACGGGTTGTTGTGGTGCTTCCCCTTCTTGGTCAGATCCTTGTCATAATAGGAAATAGTGAGTTCCCTATTTATGGACCCAATCATAGCATTCAGATCTTGGGAAGTTGTGGTTGTAGGGACTTGGATTTGGATTTGGTTGAGAAGGTCTACTAGGTTTTGAAGATGTTTGTATGAGGCCATAAGTAAACCCCATAAGGATATGTTGGCTTGTGTCTTCTATAGTTGCTTAAGGACCTGATCTTCCTCCGCAGGTGTTTATTGGGTGGATTTATTCAAGGCTTCTATCGGATTGTCTGTCTTCAAATGTGGGGGTTTGAAGTGTCTCCTCCCCCCTTTGTGACGTGGGCAATTTTTGTCGGTTCATTAGGATCGGCATCTTGGGGTTTGAAGTGTCTCCCCCCATTTGTGGGTGTTTGGCTATGTACTTGGGGTTTGAAGTGTCTCCCCCCATTTGTGAGTGTTTGGTTATTTTTGGGTTCTGTTATTTCTTCATTCCTTATATCATATCATGTGGTGGTAATAGATGTCCTATCCATTAATTCTTCCCATGTCATCATAAAGCATTCGGGTAGGTCATTAATTAGTCCAGATGGGTCTTCCTTACTTTCCTCTTCGGTCATCAGGCAACTAATCCTTGGTCCTTTCCCAAAATTATGATTGGGAAAGGGATTATTAGTGATGCTAGGCCTTATAGGCGGCCCAATCACCTTGTTGTCTATTAGGTCCTAAATTGCATGACGAAGGCCAAAACAACTGTCAGTATCATGGCTAGGGCCTTGGTGGTAAGCACATCTCTTATTCACATCAAACTTAGAGGGCAAGGGGTTTGGAATTGGTTTTGGGTTTAAGGGTTTTAGTAACCCCTTTACTTTTAGTTTGTCAAACACTTGGCTTATAGGCATATACAACTCATGAAACTCCCTCCTAGGTTTAGGTCCTTGTGATACTTGCACAGGTGTAATGGGTGCAATTAGTTGATAAGGATCATTTTTATGGATATTAGAAATTTCTGCAACCTTAGAATTAGATCCTACATTCTTTTCAAACCTTGGTGGGTCATCATTCTTTATAGTGCCATTGTTTATTGCATCCTCAATTTGGGTTCCAGCAGCAATCAAAGCTTTAAAATTAGGAAAGTATTGTGCAAAAAAGTAATTATGGTATACAGGCAATAAATTATGTACAACCACAACTAACTGTTCCTCCCCACTTGGCCTATTCATCATCTGTGCTACCTTGGCTCTCTACTTGGTGATGAAAGTAGAGAAGGATTTCTTTGGCTCTTGATTAGTGGTCTTGAGATCTCTCCTTGTTATGTCCACTTCTATATTGTACTTGTATTGCTTGTGAAACTCATAGCAGATGTCTTCCCAACTTCTTGCTCTAGCATTATCTAGGTTGAGGAACCACCTAAGAGCGGCTCCGGTCAGTGTGTCTTGGAACATCTGAGCAAGTACTTCTTCGGTCATGCCTAGGGGCTACATAGCCCTCATGTACATCTTCAGATGGGACTTTGGGCAACTGGTCCCATCGAACTTGTCCAAGGTCGACATCTTGAACTTGGGAGGCAGTCTCACATCAGGGAAAAGTGAGAGGGGATCGTAGTCCATAAGGTCTTCCATCTTATGAGCCCTCCTAATCATCTCCTCCATTTTGTTCATTCTCTCATTGATCTTCTTCTCACTCTCCACGGTTGGTGGATCATGATCAACCTTGTTCTCCTCTTAATTACTCTTCAAGTTTTGAAGCTGTTGCACCATATGGTTCATGTCCACCCTTAGCTGGATTTAACTAGCTACCATGGTGTTAAGTAGCTCTTACGTGTTCATGGGTTCCTCAATGTTTGGGTGTTCTCCCTCTTTTGCCATAATGCTAGAAGCTTCAAACTTCTTATGACTTGAACTGTCTTGTAAGTTGAAGATGGGGTTGTGATGTTGTAGCAACGGAGTTTCTTTTGTGCTTACAAGCTTTAGTACCGTAATAGGAGTGATGGGCTTGGAACTAGAGCTACTGGCTTAAGTGTCAGGCTTAGGTTCTCTTTGCAATCTTCCTTCAAATCTTGACCAAATTCTCCTCTAATGGCAAGCTTGGTCGTGTTAATCAAATCTAAGTCCCCATCCACATCAATCAATTAACCAAATAAACACACACAACATGCAATGCAATTTTAACCGGGACCGGCCTAAGGGTAGGTTCTAAGTCATTACGTTATAGGGTGGGTTTATTGTTTCATTGTTTCTCATAGCTAGGACGTTACACCTCCCAACTTGTAATGTAATAAACATTGCGTTTGTCAAACGGTATAGTTTGTCCTTTACAGTCAACAGGAAATGATCCAATGACTTTAGACTATGAGTTGGTAAGTTCACCATTGGGTACCCGAATCGAATGACGAGTGGAGATCCGTGGTTACTACCACCACAAGTTGTTGAAAATGGTGCATACATATTGTTTGGATGGCACACTCTATGACAGTTAGGGAAAGCTTTTAACAAACAATACAAACAACAACATATCATACAACAAAATATCATACAGCATCTCAACAAACATAAATAAATAAACAAACAACAATATCATGCAAGAATATGCAAAAAACAAGGGTACATATTTGGTTACTTAAGTCTAATACGAAACTTAGCCCTCAACATCCCCAACGGAGTCGCCACTGTGAGAGATCGGAAAAGTACCTCTCAAAAAAAAAAAAAAAAGAAGATTTTTGAGTGCTTTTAAGGGCACCTCTCCTTTTGGGTAAGTGGTGTAGAGTTGTCACATATTTTTAATTAAAAAAAATTAAGAAAAACTATATATATATATATATAAAAACACATGACTAAATTGTTTCCTTTCATTGATAAAAAAATACATGTTTGAAAAATTGAAAATTACATGGCTTTGGGTCCTAGTTACAAATTATCAAATAAGTACATGGCCTTTTGTCCTAGTTACAATCTACCCAAAAAAAAAAAAGAAAAAAAAGAGTCTGGTCTTCTAGTTACGGAATGGGAAAGTGTTATGCACCCGTTCTGCCCAGACAGAGTCTGGTCTTCTAGACTCTTGTGACCAATGTACCCCCTTTTTTATACATGAGATGAATGATATGTTACACATGTGAAATAATCTAAATCACACACATTTATTTATGAACGTATCCTCTCCTTTATTAAAAAATTTAGATCTGTTGTTGTGAGTGAAAAGAAAAAAAAAAATTGAATTTGGTTTATAAAAAAATCAAATATGTTTTTGTTGTGTAAAAAGAAGGTGGTTTTTAGAGAGAAAATTCAGATTTATTTTTATTTAATAAAACAAAGTATTTTGGTTTAAAAAAAAAATATTAGATCTGTCTTAAAGAACTTGGAAAAAATGGTTTTAGTTTATAAAAGATCATATTTGTTTTTATATGTTCAAAAAAGATGAAAGAGATTGCTTGAGAAGAGGATTTCATTCATCAAGTAAATTTATGCTACATATATTGAATAAAACAAACAGAACAAGCACAACCATTCATGATCTTTTTCTTTATTTCAAAATTTGCCATGTTAAAAAAAATCAGATCTATATCTAAGGAAGATACAAATCATTTTTAATTTTTTTTTTTTTAAAAAAAAAAAAAAATCAGATCTACCCAAAGACTATGTCAAATGTACTTTACAGGGCAACCAAGTACATGAACGCGGAAGACGCACTACTATCCCGAGAAGAGAAGCCCAAGAAAAGGGAAAGATAGGAAGATGTACGGCCGGACAAAGTGCAAAAGATGGCTAGGATTGGAGAACAACAAGAGGACAGACACTCCAAGCCCCCCGCAGGAAAGTTCACAAGCTTCACCCTGCTGACTTCCCCAATCAACCAAGCCTTAATGCAGATCAAGGGGGCATTCTGGCCTTTTGCCCTTAATTTTAAAAAAATTTAGCAATATGCCCCTGTTTTGAAACTATATAGGTTCGTGCCCCTGTTTCGATACTCGATGACCTTAAAATCGAGTTACTTAAAGTACTCGATTAGTTTAAAATCGAGTTATGCCTGATCAAACTTTAAAAAAAAAAAAAAAAAAATTGCATGAAACTCGATTAAATGGAAATCGAGTTCCAAAACGCCACTATAGGGCTTAAAAACGCCACTATAGGTATAAAAAAACGCCGCTATAGGGCCACTGAACGTGGTATTCAGACTTATAAAAAAAATTTTCCAGAAAAACGCTACTATAGGTATTAAAAAACGCCGCTATAGGGCCACTGAACTTGGTATTCAGACTTACAAAAAAATTTTCCCAGAAAAACGCCACCATAGGGCTTAAAAACGTCACTATAGGGATTAAAAAACGCCACTATAGGACCCCTGAACTTTGTATCTTATAAAAATTTACATGAAACTCGATTTCCTAGAGCTCGAGTTCTATGCAATTTTTTTTTTTTTTTTTTTTTTTTAAAAAAAAAAAAAAAGGAAAAAAAAATCTTCAAGCACAACTTTTGAGGTTTTTTTTTTTTTCTTATTCCTTTTTTTTTTTTTCCAAATACATTCAAACACTCGCGTAAACCTTCAAAATTGTGTTTGTTCTTTCTTTCCCTCCCTTTCAAGAAAAATTCTAGTAGACACATCCTAAATTTCACCGAAAATTTCATATACATGCTCTCACAATTTGGTGTTGTGAATCTATGATTGGAGCCAAGAGGGTTAGTTCCAACGCAATACAAATATTGTGAAAAGGGAGTCAAATTTATAATTACTCACTAAAATTAACACTGTTTTTAAAGGAAGGGAAAAGAAGTGGAAAACGATTAAAAAAAAAGGAAAAAAAGAGATGAAAAGAGAAAAATATTCTTTATGGTTTGAATGTAAAAATAAAAGGTAAATTAATTTTTTACATTCTAAATTATATCTTATTATATACTTTGTGGTAATTAATCCCCTAATAAATGTATAAGTCTATAATACAACCTCTATTGTTTGTTCTAGGCTTCAGCTAACGGAACAATTATCAATCAACCAAGGAATTTTTTTTTTTTTTTTGAGATTCTCAAAAAAATCTACCAAGGAATTATTTTTTGTTGAGATTCTCAAAAAAATCTACCGAGGAAAATATGAGAGAGAGAGGAAATTTTCAAGAAAGTTTCATTACTTTTGGCGTGGGGTTTATGTGCTCATGTCTGGGAATTTGCGTAGTGTTTTTTTTTTTTACTGAGTGGGTAGAATTTATATTATAATAATTAGAAAAGTACAAGAGTAAGGAACGGGGTCTGGGGGCATTCTGGCCTTTTGCCCTTAATTTTAAAAAAATTTAGCAATATGCCCCTGTTTTGAAACTATATAGGTGCGTGCCCCTGTTTCGATACTCGATGACCTTAAAACCGAGTTACTTAAAGTACTCGCTTGGTTTAAAATCGAGTTATGCCTGATCAAACTTAAAAAAAAAAAAAAATTGCATGAAACTCGATTAAATGGAAATCGAGTTCCAAAACGCCACTATAGGGCTTAAAAACGCCACTATAGGTATAAAAAAACGCCGCTATAGGGCCACTGTGCAGAGTTATAAAAAAATTTCCAGAAAAACGCTACTATAGGTATTAAAAAACGCCGCTATAGGGCCACTGAACTTGGTATTCAGACTTATAAAAAAATTTTCCCAGAAAAACGCCACCATAGGGCTTAAAAACGTCACTATAGGGATTAAAAAACGCCACTATAGGACCCCTGAACTTTGTATCTTATAAAAATTTACATGAAACTCGATTTCCTAGAGCTCGAGTTCTATGCAATTTTTTTTTTTTTTTTTTTTTTTTTGAGTTTGATCGGGCATAACTCGATTTTAAACCGATCGAGTTTTGCGTTGAAACTCGATTTTATGGTAATCGAGTATTGAAACAGGGGTACAAACCTATATAGTTTCAAAACAAGGGCATATTGCTAAATTTTTTTAAAATTAAGGGCAAAAGGCCAGAATGTCCCAGATCAAGGACGTAGGAGCCCTGAACTTTCTCGACAAGTTGAAGGGAGATCCTAGCAAGAGGTCTAGAGACAAGTACTGCCACTTCCACCGTGATCATGGCCATGACACAGTTGACTGTTACGACTTGAAACAGCAAATTGAAGACCTTATCAGGCAAGGAAAGCTGCAGAGCTTTGTCAACAAGGAGAGGGCGGACACACCTTATGAGCAGGCTCCTAGACGAGAGAATGAGCGTTCTAGGCCGCCTATAGGAGATATAAGAAATATTGTAGGGGGCACGATAACTACTAGGTCAGCCAAAAAGGCCCGTAAGACATACCTCAAGATGGTTCAGAATGTCCAGTTGATGGGTTCCGTACCAAAGATGGCATAAATGGACAACCCCGTCATTGAATTCTAGGAAGAAGACGCTCGACGTCTTCACCACCCACATGACGATGCACTTATCGTTAGCAAATGAGTAGGGGATTACAACACGCACCGAGTTCTGGTTAACAATGGCAGCTCAGCTGACATCCTTTACTACCTAGCATTCCAACAAATGAGAATTGATAGAGAGCAACTTGTTCTGACGAACACTCCGCTCATTGGTTTTGGAGGAACAAGGGTGTTCCCTCTTCGTGCAGTCACCTTATTCATGACGGTAGGCGACTACCCCCAGCAGATCACTAAGAATGTAACATTCCTCGTGGTCGACTGCTCGTCCGCTTATAATGCTATCTTGGGACAACCTACCCTCAATTTATGGAAATCTATAACCTCGACCTACCACTTAATGATCAAGTTTCCTATAGATTATGGAGTAGGGGAGCTGCATGAAAATTAGGTTGCTGCGCGCGAATGCTACATAGCTATAATGGAGATGGATGACCACCTTCAGGCCATGAACATAGATAAACATCGGACTGTGACAAAGCCTATTGAAAGGCTTAAAGAGATACTTCTCGATGACTCCCAGAATGATTAGACAATAAGGATTGGTACCCTCGCCAGCCCGACGGTTCGCCAAGCATTGACAACTTTTCTCAAAGATAATCAGGATGTATTTTCTTGGAGCCATAAAGGTATGCTCGGAATAGACCCTTCGGTTATGGTGCATAAACTGAACGTGTCACCCTCCTTTCCACCCATCCGTTAAAAGAAGCGAGTATTCACCCTAGAACGAGACTAAGCTATAATAGAAGAAGTTCGCAAGCTACAGGAGGCAAACTTCATTAGGGAGGTCTATTACCCCGATTGGCTGGCAAACGTGGTAATGGTCAAGAAAGCCAGCGAGAAATAGAGGATGTGTGTAGACTTCACCAACTTGAACAAGGCATGCCTCAAAGATAGTTACCCCCTCCGCGGGTCAATGTTCTAGTTGACTCTATGGCTCAACACCAATTGTTAAGCTTCATGGATGCTTTTTCGGGTTACAACTAGATCAGAATGGATGAAGCAAATCAAGAGAAGACTTCGTTCATCACTAGCCAAGGCCTCTTCTGCTATAAGTGATGTCATTTGGCCTAAAAAATGCGAGCATGACGTATCAAAGACTCATGAACAAGATGTTTGCACAACAAATCGAGAGAAATGTCAAAGTCTATGTTAACGACATGCTGGTGAAAAGCCGAAGGGAGGAAGATCACTGGGAAGATCTTAGAGAAACATTCAACACCCTTCGTTTCTATAACATGAAGCTTAATTCGGGCAAGTGCACCTTCAGAGTTACGGCAGGAAAGTTCCTGGGATTCATGGTATCTCAGAAGGGTATTAAGGCCAACCCAAACAAGATCCAAGCCATAATAGAGATGGCAGCCCTGAGAAATGTGAAAGAAGTACAAAGCCTCAATGGCAAAATAGTAGTGTTGAACAAGTTCGTGTCAAGGGCAACGAAAGAATGTCTGCCTTTCTTCCACACACTAAAGAAATCTTTTGAATGGATGACCAAGTGTTAGCAGGCATTCGAGGACCTAAAGACCAACCTTTCATCTCCTCCGTTGCTGAGTCCTTCCCAACCGGGGGAGGAATTGTTCCTCTACTTAGCAATATCCTCGACAGCCATCAGCGCAACCTTAGTCAGGGAAGAGGACAGGGTACAGAAACCCATGTACTACACAAGTCGAGCACTATGAGGCGCAAAAGAAAGATACCCATCAATGGAGAAGCTCGCCTTCGCTTTAGTTACAGCAACCCGAAAGCTCAAGCCATACTTCCAAGCTCACACGGTGATCGTCCTGATTGACAAACCTCTACGGTGAGCGATGAACAATCCTAATGCTAAGAGACGGATGCATTATGGGCAATAGAGTTGAGTGAATTCGACATATAGTACCGCCCAAGTACTGCCATAAAAGGTTAGGCAGTTGTTGAATTCATCGCAGAATTCACTAACGTAGAATGCTAGGGGGCAGGAGAGTATCCTCAATGGAGCATACACACGGACGGATAATCTAACAGACGGACTGGTGAAGTAAGAATTATACTTTGCTCTCTAGAAGGTGACGAGATTGAATGCATGATTCATCTCAACTTCCCTATGATCAATAATGAAGTAGAATATGAAGCACTAGTAGCGGGGCTAAATCTCGCCAAGGTAGCAAGAGCCACGAGTGTGAATATCCATTACAATTCCCAGGTAGTCACAAACCAAGTAAACAATGATTATGAGTGTAAAAGCAAGAGGATGAAGAAGTACTTGGAGCAAGCAAATAAAAGGGTAGATGACCTACAGGCCAAGCTTGTTCAAATCCACAGAGAAGAGAACGAGCAAGCCGACCCTCTTGCCAAGGCCACATCAGCAAAACACGTGGCATCCCCGACAAGGTACTCTCCTTTATTCAACTTACGCCATTGATAGATGTCATTAATGTGCAGGAAATAGGTTCCGAGAGCAATTGGACCACCCCTATAGTCTCCTACTTGAAAGACGGCGCATTACCCAACAGTAAGGAAGCTGCAAGGAAGCTAAAGGTCCAAGCAGCATGATTCGTTCTAATAAAGGACGTCTTGTACTAGAGAGGCTTCTTCCACCCATACCTAAGGTGCTTGAGCCCCAACGAAGTAGATTATGTCATAAGAGAAGTCCACAAAGGAATCTACAAGAACCACTTAGGATCATGGTCGTTAGTACACAAATTGATTCGAGCTAGATACTATTGGCCCACCATGCAGAAGGATGCCTAGACTTATGTCAAAGCTCGTGACAAGTGCCAGAGGTTCAGCAATGCCATCAAACCACCGTCAAAAGAATTAACTCCAATGATGACCCTGTGGCCGTTTGCTTAGTGGGGATTAGACATTATGGGCCCATTCCTGGTAGCAGCACGGCAACTGAAGTTCCTTATAGTAGGTATAGACTACTTCACGAAGTGGGTAGAAGCTGAAGCCTTAGCCACCATCACAAAGAAGAACGTGCAAAACTTTGTCTGGAGGTACATCATCTGTAGATACGGGATCCCTAGAGTTCTGGTCTCAGATAATGGGAAGCAATTCGACAAAGACTCCTTCAGAGAATTTTGCTTACAGTTAGGAATCAAGAACCACTACTCCTCCCCTGCCCACCCTTAAGTCATAAACCGATCCTTACTTAAAATTATCAAGACTCAGCTTGAGGGGGCAAAGGGTATATGGCCTGAGAAGCTGCCAAGCGTACTATAGGCATATAGGACAACAGCCAGAACAACAAGGGAAACACCGTTTTGGCTAGCATACGGAAGCGAGGCAGTTATTCCAGCTGAAGTTGGGCTCACAAGCTACAGGGTAGACAACCACGATGAAGAAAAGAACGACGAAGCCATATGTCTACAGCTCGATCTACTAGACGAGGTTAGGGCAACAGTCGAACAAAGACTCGCCCGATACTAAGACCTCATGGCCAAGCACTACAACTCCCACGTCAGACACAGAGACTTTCAGGTTGGAGATCTCGTTTTGAGAAAGGTAATGGGTGCCGCTAAAGACAGTACCCAAGGAAAGTTCAACCTCAACTGGGAAAGACCTTACAGAATTATGTCATGGCAGAGGAAAGGTATCTACCACCTAGAGACACTAGATGGACGAAAGTTGCACCATCCGTGGAACACCGAGCACCTACGGAAGTACTACTAGTAGAGACAATAATTTAGTTAATTTTTGCTACACTCAATTTTTCAGTTTACCTTAATTTTTGCTACATTACTTTTTAATCCTAAAGGGCAGTTCTTTTCCTTTAGCGAACAACTTTTTTTATGAATGCATGGTTTATTATAATAAGAGGAGTTTTCAGATATGATTGTTGTATTTTTCTACAAATATTAGCAAGTCCATAAAGTGGACGAGTTCACTCTAAGAGGATGAATCATTGTTAAGTCCATAAAATGGACGAGCTTATTAGCTGGCCTGTAAAAGAGGACAAGTTTAAGTAATCAACCCATAAAGTGGACGAGTTTATTATTGAGTCTATAAAGTGGATGAGTTTATTAGCAAGTCCATAATACGCTTATGCAGACTTGTAATCAGTCCTCCCTTGGCAACGCCTCTTTCTTGGAAAGCTTTCCAACGAACCAGCGCTTGCAAGACAAGATAACCATCAGCTATTAAGCGTAAGAGTGAAATAAATAGAGAAATAGAGGGAGAAACGTACCTGAGCCAGGTCAAAAAGACCTGACGCCCCCAACTCCTCTGTGCCTTGCTCAGCACAAGGGTCTACATCCTTGTCCCTAATAATGGACTCCATCATCTCTAAGGCATACTCCTTGTGAGTGAGAAGACGACACTCAGGATCCTGGGTGACGAGGCTGGATGTTGTCATTAGCCCCTTGCTTACCCCATGCTTCGGCTTGAGAGGTGATGGCTTCTTAGGAAGCTTCTCTCCAGGAGTGATAGATACCTTTTTGGATGGACGGTCGTCCTTCCCGTCACCCTTCCTCTTAGTCGACCTCTTACTGATAGCCTTGGGGGTTGACAAGGATGCCCCTTCCTTCCCTTTCGCGTTCTCCTCTTTCTTGCACGCAACAATTGCCCTTACCTGCGCCTTCGGCCTAGCTGCCTCTATTTCTGAAAAAAAACAACGAGTTTAGAACGAGTGACGACAAAAAAGTATTTGCAAAAACGACAAGAAAATTAAGGAATACTTACGTCGACGAGAGTAGGCATTTAACTTACAAGCTACTGATGTCGGCTCCGGACCTCCACAATAAAGATGCAAAATGTCTAGTGTAATAAGGTCCCGACACTTCCGTTTGGCCAATGGGATCNTTGCATGAGTAGAGAAAATATTTGCACATTGATTATCCATCATATCTCTTAAGAAAAATATTTTCTACAATTCACACATAAAAATAGCATATACTAGAAAGTACATAACTCAAAAATTAATCAATCAATTTTTAGATCAAGTTGAGTACCCAATTTAGCAAAGTGTATGCATGCTACGTATGAAAACAATGAGAGATATGACTGCAAAACTGCAAGATGGATACAGAAATCAATGCAATGCATGTGAATCCTAAACACAAACCAAGGGCAGACTGCAAGTTAGCAAAAAAATAATAGAATGAAAATCTATATGATGCATGAAACAAGTATAATGCTATGATGCATGAACTAATGTAGTAGAATTAAGTTCAATTGAGATCAAATTGACAAAATTGGCTTGAGCATAGAGTTTCTATCAAAAAACCCCAAAATTGAAAACCACTTGTTGAAATTTTTAAACAAATTGATGAATTGAGCATTATAAAACACAGCACATAGATTATAATGCTTAATTACATCAATACAACAAGCCAATTTCATCAAATTCTACCCAATTTAACAAAAGCCCCAATTCAGGTACATTCAAGCTCTAGAATTTCCAATTTCTCAAACTTTAAACACAATTTGCATTAAGATCAAGGAATCTTTTAATTTTGGATGGCCATAATAAGATCACACACAATAAAATGTACCAAGTTTAACAAAGAGTAACTTGTGTAGTGTGTGCAACTAGCAAAAGCTTGAGATACATGTGAGGTGATATGTGAATAGCAATCAATCACAAAGTCTACAAAATTCATTACATAGAATTTAAAAGAGACTATCACCTAAAGAGTTACATCCTATAACTCCCACATCTCCTAGAATAGAAGCTTGCAATCATGTAAGTTTCTCGCATTTTTGCCTCTTATTTGTATGAAATGGCATTCAGCATAATAGTACACACCGGTTTGAATTAAGTGAATTGGCATCAATCCTAATAGTACACACCAGTTTTAATTTAATTTGAGGCTACACCTTATGTTCTTTTTGTGCATGTGCTACACTTTCTCGAGCACAAAATCTTATGATATGCACTAAGGTGTTCATGATTGGCTAGTGAACAGTGATGAGATGATTATTTATGCCTTTCTCAAAAGGTTCAAGTCCGACAGTCAAATAACATGTGACTTCAAGATCAAGACAAAGTGATAAACACCATAAACATCTTTCCCACACAACATGCACTACAAAGTTTCAACTAGTAAAGTGCAATAAATAAGCCCATCAAAGCTAAACAAGGTACATAAACTTGTTATGTAAAGATAATATGGCCAATCCTTGATTATAAATCCAAGATGTGAAATACAAAGCACAAAAATCCTTTTGGTTCTAAAAGAGATTTATGACCAAACACAAAAAGCACATATTATGCTAAATGACCAATGCAAATGCAATGCATGATAATGCTTAACTAAGCTATAGAGGGTACACAAACAAGAAATATCAATTTCTTAATTAATCCATGAGTACGTGTACAAACTAGTACATACTCACACAAAATCAGAAATAGCTTAGCACAAATTATTCAAGTTTCTCCACAATGTTAAGCATGTTTTAAATTAAGAGAGAGATATCATAACCTATGTAATCCTTAAGAACAATAAAACAAGACACAAAATAAAATATTTTTGTCTTTTTGAAAATTTTCAATGTTTTTGGATTTTTTTTGTTTTTAATAAAAACAATCTAAAAAACAAAACAACCAAAAACAAAAACAAAAACAAAACATGTCCACAAATAATTGAAAGAATTAAATCAGGGACAAGTTAGCAACACTCACCTTGGAGAATCTTTTCTCACCCATCTGGCACGAGTCTTCGGCTTTGTAGGTGAAAATCCATGTGAAGCAGAGTGTATTTGAGGAATTACACCAATCTTCTGAGAAAGACTGAAATCCTGCAAATTCCTTTCACAAGCCAACAAGCTCAAATTTTTTAAAAGAATATGAAACAATTTATATGGACTTATGGCAGGAGAAATCTCATCACATATCCTAGATTGAAACATAGAATGCTTAAATTTCAATTTATGACAATTAGGACGAATGTGACCGGAGACACCACAAAAGTGACAAACAGGAACAAATTTAGGAACATCAGTATTCCTAACAACAAGTCTAGTCTCAGATTTAGGTTTTTGCCTCAACAAAGAACAATTTGGTCTAATATGACCAACAACACCACAAAGGTGACAGGTAGGCACAAAAACAGATTTCTTTTGCACACTAACAGCAGGTTTAGAAACTTCAGCGTTAACATCAGAACTTTTACCTTTGTCTAACCTAGCAAAATAAGCATTTTCTTTATTATTCCTCTTAAAATGAGGGATATAAACTTTCTCAATTTTAGGCTTAAGAGAAACAGAAACACTTCTGTTATCAACAACAAGCTTGGTACTAGTCAAATTTTCAATTTTAGCTTTAGATTCAACTAACTCTTGTTCCAAGCTTTTCATTTTCTCATCTTGAGAGGAAATTTGATTTCTCAAAAATTCATTCTTTTTATTAGATTCATCTAATCTAACAATCAATTCCCCTTTTTCAAGATTAGCCAATTTTAACTCTTCCTTAAATTTCTTAGCAATTTTCAAAGATTTAGATAATTCCTTACAAAGAGTTTCAAAAGCATCAAAAAAATCAACAGAAACAATATTGTCCTTTTTATTCAAATCATCACAGGCATCAATAAAATCAGCAGAAGCATGAGCAGAAACACGATCAGAAAGACAATTCAAATTATCCATGACAACAGGGGTCAAGGATCAGCTCTTAGATCAAAAGATCTAAAACAGAAGAGTTACCTACTCTGATACCACTTGAACGGTTTTAGACCCCTTAAAACACAACCAGATTGGTTAGCCTAGATTAATTAGCCAAGTTGTTACTTAGTCAAATTATGCAATTCTAAGTTAAAGCAATCAAATAATCATATCAAGATATAAAGCAGCGGAAAATAAATGAACACAAGATATGATGACCCAAGAAACCACATGGTAAAAAACCTAGGGAGGATTTGACCTAGCTATCCTCAAGGTAAACCTGAATCCACTATGCGAAAGAATCGAAGTTCATACATAAGGACTACAAGCTCCCCGCTTGACTTCCTAATGCTACCCACCAGTAGAACTTACTGACACGACCACGTGCAAGCTCCGAATCCACGGACTCCTTCTTTCTTTGGCCTTTTGCAAAACACAAACACCCACGTCTGTGACTTTGAGATCCCACTCAAAGGTTTATCAACACAAACTCTCCTGTTTGTGACTTCAAGACCACCCTTGAAGGTTTAGATCATCAACACCTTTGATGACTAGAGAAGGCAACAACTTCTACAACACCGGATCTTGAGATTCTTCAAGGAATAGCACCGGTAGAAAACATAAGAGAGCTTTTGGGTACAAAACCCTAAAAATTCAAAGAGGCACAAGAGGCACTCCAATCTCTCTAAAAAGCTCTAAAAACCCTACCTAGGGTTAGCTGATGTCCTTTAAATACTGGAAAAAACGGCTCGCGATTTGGGCTTCAAATGAATAAGTTATGGCCTTTTTACGTTTGCTGATTTTCCTGATACGCGATTTTCGATCGATCGAACCAACCAGCTTGTAACTCATTTTTTTTTATCCTGAACTTGAAGTTTTTGTCTTGGGCTTCAATGTAGACCATTCTAAACTAATGAGACTTAGTTTTTGTCATGGTTTGCCAACATTACAAACTCAAAACCTAACATGAATGATGGAATCATAGGGTATAGCAAAAGTGGGTTTAGACTCAATTATAGGATCAAAAAGAGGATTAACAGCAAGAACACAAGACAAAGGTAAGGAAGGAGGCTACTGAACAAAACCACAAGAATTTAAAACAAATGGGAAGACATTTTCATGAAATATGAAATCCCTAGAAACAAAGACAGTGTGAGATTCAATATCAAAGACCTTATATCCTTTAACATTGAAGGGAAAGCCAAGAAAAACACACTTCCTTGCCCTTGGTGAAAATTTAGTTCTGGTTTGAGAAATGGTAGAGGCAAAGCACAGGTAACCAAAAACTTTGAGCTGAGAATAATCTGGACTCTTGTGGAAAAGAAGTTCAAAAGGTGTTTTATCATGTAATAAAGGAGACAGAAGCCTGTTAATGAGGTAGGCAGCATGTAACACACAGTCACCCCAAAACTTAATAAGAAGTTGGGATTGAATTTGCAAGGCTCTAGCTATGCAAAGAAGGTGCTGATGTTTCCTCTCCACAACAGAATTTTGTTGTGGAGTGTAAACACAGCTATGGTGATGAATGATTCCATGAGAATTGAAAAAATCAAACATGTCAAACTCTTTAGCATTATCAGTTCTAACAGCTTTGATTTTAAGTCCAAATTGTGTATGAACCATAGTATAGAAAGAAGAGAATAATTGCCTAACTTCAGATTTAGACTTCATTAAAAATAACCATGTTGCTCTTGTAGCCTCATCCACAACAGTTAAAAAATACTTGAAGCCATCCAAAGTAGGAGTTGAATAGGATCCCCATACATCCATATGAACCAAATCAAAAGTACAAGAACTGATATTATTATGAAAGGGAAAAGGCAATCTCTTAAGTTTTGCCATAGGATAGATTTAACAATCTTTATTACAAGAATGTTTCAATGAAGGAATTACATGCCACAAAATATTGAGTTTGACATCAGATGGGTGGCCTAATCTGGCATGCCAAATGCAAGAAGATTAAGAAGATACAAGAGTGGAAGTTACTGCAGTGAAATGACCAAAAGCATCAATGAGATTATGAGCAATTAAGAAGGTAGTAAGGGAAGAACTGGAGGATTGTTAAAGGATGTCTGACTGCAACAAATACAATCCATCAAGTGCTTTGCCTATCCCAATCGTTTTCCAAGAAGTAAGGTCTTGAACAAAGCAATAAGTAGATAGTAAAACACAAAAATATGGCTGAGAGTAAGTCAAAGAACTAACAAACAAAAGATTAAAAGAGAAAGATGGAACACAAAGGACATTCTTAAGAATAAGGGAAAAAGAAAGAACAACAGTCCCAATGTGAGTTACTTGAGCTGATTACCCATTAGGCAATTGAACCAAGGACTGCCTAATAGCTGTGACTGAGGTTAACAAATCCATTGAACATACAAAGTGATCAGTGGCACCAATGTCCAACACCCAAGTATTGCCACCATAAGCCCTCATATTGACCACTTGTGCAACAAAAACACTATGGGTTTAGTCCATACCTACCATTGCCACATTGGTAGAGGTGGAAGAAGAGGCTGCATTGGCCATTGGGCTATCTAATGCATAAGATGGTGCTGCAAGGGAAGGATTGGATGCACTAAACAAAGCTAAAAGATGCTGACACTGCTTAGGGGTAAAGGCAGAAGATTGATGCATTGGAGAAGTAAATTTTGAACCTAAACCTAAGGAGACTTGGTGTGCCATAGAAGGCTTATTCTTGAACTTAAACCCTGGAGGAAACCCATGTAACTTGTAGCATTTTTCCATAGTATGACCAATCTTACCACAATGAGTACAAATGGATCTATCCTTACCCTTCCCACCAAAATTAACAAGATTGGTAACATGATTGACATGATTAGTGGACACTTTAGCAGCCAAAACAATAGAGTCTACCTTAACAACAGATGAATTTGGGATTGATCTTTGGGTCTTTTCTTGAATCAATAAAGAATAAATCTTGCTAAGAGATGGAATAGGATCCATGAGCAGCACCTGAGACCTAACTTGGGAAAAAGATTCATTCACTCCTGATGGAAAATTTAGACCCCTTAAAACATAACCAGATTGAATAGCCTAGTTAATTAGCCAAGTTGTTACTTAGTCAAATTAAGCAATTCTAGGTTAAAACAATCAAAAAATCATATCAAGAAAATATAGCAGCGGAATAATAAATAACACATGATATGATCACCCAGGAAAACCAAACCGGTAAAAAACCTGGGGAGGATTTTACCCACCTATCCTCAAGGCAAACCTGAATTTACTATGAAAGAATCGAAGTTCATACAAAAGGACTTACAAGCTCCCCGCTCGACTTCCTAATACTACCTACCAGTAGAACTTACAAACACGACCCCGTGCAAGCTCCGAATCCACGGACTCCTTCTTTCTTGAATTCTTCAATCAGCTACAAGCATCCACGCTTGATATTCTTTAACCATCAATGGTAGCAACCAAGTTGATCATCAAGATGTTGAAGTAATCTCCATCTAGAAAACCCTAAACTTTGTGTAAAGGAAAGCTCCTCTAGATCTTACAAGAGATTTACAAAAAACCGCAATGTATGAGCAACAATACAACTGGAGCAACTCTAAAAACGTGGCTAGGGTTTTTCCTTATATACCTATGGCAAAAACATAAAACCCTAAACGTTTAATGAGTTAGGACTGAGATGGAAAAACTACAAAAAATGCAATCTGGTCGACTTTCGATCAATCGAGCCAGACCGAAATGCCCCAATGCATCTACAGTCTCTGGATTCCAACTTTACAATAATTAATCAACTTTGAGCACACTTTAACAAGACATAACATATTGTTTTGATCACGGTTTGCCAATATTACAAATTAGAGTTCTAAATACATAAATTCCTAAACCTTTAGAACCTAACAAACTCCCCTTTTGGCAATCCGTGACAAAACCCTAATCAAAAGCTCAAAGTTTACAAGTAAAAAGCCCTTTACAAAAATAGTGCTTATAAACTCAAATTCAACCCTAACTACTATCCATCGGTTGCAAGTGTAGACAACAGCTTTGTTGAATCAATTGTATCTTCCTAAAATACTCAACAAACGCATAAACTCATGTGTGACAGAAAAGAGTAAAACAACAGGTATTAACATTCTTGTAAGATTCACACAACACAGAATAAAGACATATATGAATGAACAACTCATAAATATAAATCAATAAGCAGTGAATCACAAAGCAACAAGAATCAATGAATATAACATGTATATCAATCAATGTTACTCCCCTTAACATGAATAACCCCAAAAATGATATACAAAGTGAAGCACCTAGATACAATATAAAAACTCCACAAGTGCCTCAAAAACAGAAAAACTCCCCCTAACAACAAAATCTCCTCTACAAGTCAAAAACTCCACTCCCCCTTTTTGTGATGGAATACCAAAGGGCAATCACAAGTCACCATCGAAAGGTGGAGGAGAGGATGAATGAAGACGCGCCAAGTCGGCTTGCAAAGCACGAATCTCATCTAGTAAGTCCACCAAAATGTGACCATGAGTCGCCTGAACGGTCATGACAGTCTCCAAAGTACGACGAACATCAAAGTCAGTCGAAAGAGGTGGAGGAACATCAGCAGCAGCAACATCATCACTAACTGGATCAGGAACATCCTCACCAATAAGACCTGTAGAAGAAGAAGGAGGAGGTGCGCTACTAGACGGCTCAGACCTAGGGTGTTTAGAACCAGCACGAAGATGAGCGGCCCTTTGTCTAAGAAAAAACGCACCTATGGGAGCTATCACATGAATGGGCTTAGAGGAAGGAAAGCCACTAAGATCAAGAAAAAGCAAAATCCTATAAATAAAAATAGGATGCACAAGAGCATGAGTAGTAGATGAACTCCTATAAACATCGTTCAAAGAATGAAGAAAGAGATGAGGAAAACTAATAGGAGCATCAGTAACCAGGGCGTACAAAAATACACACCTCTCAAGAGGAATGGTGTGAACATGAGAGATGGGCCAGATAGAATGACAGGCTATCCTAAAGAACAAATACTGCAACCCGGAAAGCTCAGCCGAAGTGATCCTAGGATCAGAACCCTACTGGACAGAAGTCCCAGTGATGTAAGACAAGACGTCACTTAACTTGGGAGACTCAACATAAGGATAGATAGGATTCTGGACCAAGGCCACCCCTAGAGCATCAGCCACTACCCGAGGAGTAATGGTGTACTCTACGCCTCATATCCAACTCTTTAGTAAAGTGTTGGAATCATAGATGCAGATAGAGATGTTCGAAAAGGACTCTCTAATTAAGGCAGAAGGTGGAGGAGGATCAGAAATATCCACCAAGGGTAACCAGCCCCGACGCTCAAAATTTGCCCTAATGGCAGGATCAAGTTCATCTAAGAGAACAGAACGCTCAACCCAAATCTTTCTCTTAAGGTTTAGCTTCTCAAACAGCTCTTGGTTTTTCTCACTCGGAAACCTCTCACGGTCAAAAGAAGGAGGAGAGGGAGAAGAGGAGGGAATAGTCCTACGGGCTCTAGTCTTCCTAGGCATGATGCTAAGGAAAGGACAGAGACACAAAGAGAAAACCAAAAGAAAGAAAACAAAACAAAGGGTAGACTGCAAGTTAGCACAAGAAAAAAATAAATAAAAATCTATATGATGCATGAACAATAACAATGTTGTGATGCATGAATTAATGCAGTAACCACAGTTCGAATTAGGTTCAATTTCACAAAATTGACTTGAACATAGAGTTTCTAACAAAAACCCTAAAAAATGTGAAAAATCACTTGATAATTTTGAAACAAATTGATGAATTGATCATCACACAGTGTTGAAAACAGATTAGAATAACCAATTTCATCAAAACAATAAGCCAATTTCATCAATTAAATCCAATTAAACAAAATCCCCAATTCGGATCAATTACAAACCCTAGAATTTTCAATTTCTCACAAAACCCAAAATTGATCAAATTAAACCATTAAGATCATGTTTATAGCATGTCCCCACAAAAACCCATTGATTAATTACACATAATTAGGCTTAAATCATCAAAAATCCCAAAAAGTAGAAGGTCCGAAATTTTGAGCATAAATGCATGAAAAATGCATGAAATATGTAAATAAACTCAAAAAGGAAGGACAAAACAGACTTACCGGCTTGAGGAAACAGAAATTTTGTAAAAGATTCGGAGGAAAACGACAAAAAATTGGCTGTGGAGCCTTGCCTCGTCGGAGAGAGAAAGAAAGTTTGAAAAAAACATTTGAAAAGTGTTTGAAAAGGTTAAGAACAGTGTTTCTAAAAACCTGATTCACGACTTTCGATTGATCGAAAAATACATTCGATCGATCAAATGAGACAGTCATTTTTAAACAAATTAAAGCACTTTTTCGATCGATCGAAAATCAGAATGGATCGATCGAAATGGGCAGAGGCTCACAAAAATTTTGAGAAAAAAACACAATTTTGAAAAACACAAAACCTTATTTTGAAAAAAAATTCCTCAAAGCATTAAATTATGAAAACAAAATGCATGAGTATGAGATGAAATGATTTTTCAAAAACCCAAATTTAATCCCAGTTTCGCCAAAGAAAATAACAGCCATTCTCTTTTTAAATTTTCAAGCAACAAAATGTTTTGCATAATTCTCAAAATATTTTCAAACTTGGTTGGTCAGACCAAAAACACACAATAACATGTACAAAGTTTAACAAAGAGTAACTTGTGTAGTATGTGCAACTAGCAAAACCTTGAGAAACATGTAAGGTGATATGTGAATAGCAATCAATCACAAAGTCTACACAATCCATCACATAGAATTTAAAAGAGACTATCACCTAAAGAGTTACATCCTATAACTCCCACATCTCCTAGAACAAAAGCTTGCAATCATGTAAGTTTCTTGTATTTTTGCCTCATTTTTTTTTTTTTTTTGTTTGTGAGGTGGCATCAAGCCTAATAGTACACACAAATTTTATCATTAAGCAATTAAGCCGAGGCAACACCTTATGTTCTTTTTGTGCATGTGCTACACTTTCTCGAGCACAAAATCTTATGATATGCACTAAGGTGTTCATGATTGGCTAGTGAATAGTGGTGAGATGGTTATTTATGCCTTTCTCAAAAGCATCAAGTCCGACAGACAAATAACATGTGACTTCAAGATCAAGACAAAATGATTAAAAACCATACACATCTTTCCCACACAACATGCACTACAAAGTTTCAACTAGTCAAGTGCAATAAATAAGCTCATCAAAGCTAAACAGGGTACAAAGGACATGATATGTGTAAATAAATTGACCAACCTTGTTTTCAAAAACCAAGAAAACAATGTCAAACACACTTTTTTCTCCTTTTTCCCCCTTTTTTTTTTTAAATTAATTAAGAGAAAACAAAATGAATCCTAGAATGAAATGTATGAATGTAATGCAATGCAAATCTTAGAAACAAAACAAAAGAGACAAAAAAAAAAAGAAAAAACAAAGAACAATGGTCACAGAGGAATGAGCAATGAAGCACAAGGACCAGAAAGCCAAAAGAGACTAAGGACACCGAAGCACACTAATCACTTAACGAAGTGTCTCAAACTTACTTCCATCAAGCGGTTTGGTAAAGATGTCCGCATTTTATACTCAAGAACACAAATTTTCTTTTCAACCAAATCCCTAATGAAGTGATATCTAAGTTCAATTTGTTTGGTCTTAGAATGCTAAACAAGATTCTTAGATATATCTATAGCACTGGAATTATCACAATAGACAACCATGGTGTCTTAAGGAATCCCATAATCACTCAACAACTTTTTCATCCAAAGGAGCTGAGAGCAGCAACTCCCAACAACAATATATTCTGCCTCAACAGTGGATAAAGAAACAGAATTTTGCTTCTTACTCATCCAAGCCACAAGATTGGCTCCAACATAGAAACACCCCCCAGTTGTGCTTTTTCTGTCACCAGCATTCCCAGCCCAATCAGAATCAGAAAACCCAGCAAGAGACAAATTAGACTCCTTACTATAAAAAAGTCCATAATCACAGGTTCCACTCACATATTTTATAATTCTCTTAACAGCATTTAAATGAGAAACCTTAGGGTTGGACTGAAATCTAGAGCAAACACCAACACTAAAAGATATATCAGGCCTACTAGCAGTCAAATATAACAGACATCCAATCATGCTTCTATACAAAGTAATATCAATAGACTCACCTGATGAATCAATTGTTAATTTTGCATTAGCAGCCATTGGTGTTCTAGCATGAGCAGCCTTGTCCAAGCCAAATCTCTTGACTAAATTTCTTGCATATTTAGCTTGATTGATGTAGATTCCTGATTTTGTTTACTTCACCTGCAATCCCAAAAAATAAGTCAATTCACCAACCATGCTCATTTCAAACATTGCCTTCATTTCATCTGCAAAAGAATGAGCAAGAAAATCATTAGTAGCACCAAAAACAATGTCATTAACATAAATTTGAGCTACAACAAAACCAGTCTTATCCTTTCTTATGAAGAGAGTTGTATCTGCAGATCCCCTTTTGAATCCATGCTCAGTGAGATATGCAATCAATCTGTCATACCAAGCCCTAGGAGCTTGCTTCAAACCATAGAGAGCTCTCTTCAATTTGTAGACATCATCAGGTCTGTGAGGATCAACAAAGCCTTTAGGTTGCTCAACATAGACTTCTTCTTGTAGCATTCCATTCAAGAAAGCACTCTTGACATCCATCTGATATAGTTTGAAGTTTAGATGACTTGCTATGGCTAACAATATCCGGATGGACTCTAACCTAGCCACTGGTGCAAAGGTCTCATCAAAATCAATTCCTTCCACTTGTGTGTACCCTTGTGCAACAAGTCTTGATTTATTTCTGATCACAGTGCCATGTTCATCTGACTTGTTCTTAAAGATCCATTTAGTTCCAATCACATTTACACTTTCCGGCCTAGGAACTAATTCCCACACATCATTCCGAACGAATTGACGAAGTTCTTCATGCATGGAATTTACCCAATCAGCATCTTGAAGTGCTTCATCTACCTTTTTCGGTTCAAATTGGGACAGATAACATGAGTGAGTGATCACATTCAAGGCTTTTGATCTCAATCTCATGTTATCATTCAGACTACCCCAATATATTTGTGGAAGGATGATTCAATCTCACTCTAGAGGATGGACGTTTGACAAGAGATTGTGATCCCTTTCTGTTCAGATGAGGACTGAGCTCACTTTGTATCTGTCGAGTGTCATGAACCGGAGTGGATGGTTCTGAATTTGATGGTACTGAGACTGTATCATTCAACACCAACAGCTCTTCCTCACTATGTTTCCCAACATACTCAGTGGGAAGAGAATCATTAACCTCTAGGAACTTATCTTGAGCAGGAACAGTGCTTTCTAAAGATGCTTCTGAACACACTTCATCATTTATCACAACATTTGAAGATTCCATGACTGTTTTGGTTCTCAGATTGTACACTCTATAAGCTCTACTGGTGGAAGAGTATCCTAGAAAGTATCCTTTGTCACTCTTTGCATCAAATTTTTCTAGGTTCTTTCTATCACGTAGAATGTAACAGTCACTGCCAAATATCCTGAAATATTTGACAACAGGTTTCTTCCCTCTCCAGAGTTCATAGGGAGTTTTCTTGGAGTCAGGTCTAAAATACACCCGGTTGAGTGTATGGCAAGCAGTGTTGACTGCTTCTTCCCAGAAGGATTTTGGCAAATTTTTGTTGTGTAGCATGACTCGTGCCATCTACTGTACAACCTGGTTTTTCCTTTCCACAATCCCATTCTGTTGAGGTGTCTTGGGTGATGAGAACTCTTGGTGAGTGCCTTGATCATTACAGAAAGTAGCCAGCTTGGTATTCTCAAATTCTTTTTCATGATCACTTCTGATTCTGGCTATCACATTATCTTTCTCAACCTGCAATTTCTTGCATAGATGTATCATCTTCTCAGGAGCCTCAGCTTTATCCTTCAAAAGCACAACCCAAGTATATCTAGTAAAGTCATCCACAACAACTAGAAAATACTTCTCTCCACCCAAACTTTGAACTCTGGCAGGACCCATGAGATCAATGTGTAATAACTCTAAAGGTCTTGAAGTTTGAACACTAGTCACAAACGGATGCTTGGATTTTACTTGTTTACCTATCTGACATGGTCCACAAATGCACTTATCAATCTTCTTAAATTTAGGTAAACCGATAACTGCCTCACACTTGGAAATCTTCTTTAACTGCTTATGACTAGCATGCCCCAATCATTGATGCCACAAATCAACTTGATCAATCTTTGCACTAAAGCACTTGTTGTTTACACTTGGTGTTATGCCATAACAGTTGTCAGCTGTCCTCACACCAACACACATACAGTCACCTCCTCCATCAAGTATCTCACATTCATACTTGGTGAAAAGAACATTCAATCCATTATCGCAAATCTGACTTATGCTGAGTAAATTGGCCTTCAATCCATCAACATACCAAACATCTTCAAACACTGGCAATCTTGGAATGTCCACAGTACCAATGCCTCTGATCACAGATTTACTGCCATCTCCAAAAGTGACTGTTCCAATCTTTCCTTCGAAGAGTGTTTTGAATAAACCTTTATTTCCTGTCATGTGCCTGGAACAACCACTATCCAAATACCAAAGACAAGAATCACATGCCTTTAAGGCAGTTAAAACAGTATAACATACATAATTCTTATCACATGTGATTATGCCAAGATACTTAAGGAAAGATTTAACAAAAATAACAAAAGGCAAAGACAGCAAGGAGACAAGTTGACAATTAATCACAAAGATTTTCTAAGAATCCATGACAACAGGGGTCAAAGATCAGCTCAGAGATCAAAAATCTCAGACAAAAGAGCTACCTGCTCTGATACCACTTGATGAAAAATTTAGACCCCTTAAAACACAACCAGATTGAGTAGCCTAGTTAATTAGCCAAGTTGTTACTTAGTCAAATTAAGCAATTCTAGGTTAAAACAATTAAACAATCATATCAAGAAAATATAGTAGCGGAATGATAAATAACACATGATATGATCACCCAGGAAAACCAAACTGGTAAAAAACCTGGGGAGGATTTTACCCACCTATCCTCAAGGCAAACCTGAATTCACTATGAAAGAATCGAAGTTCATACAAAAGGACTTACAAGCTCCCCGCTCGACTTCCTAATGCTACCTACCAGTAGAACTTACTAACACGACCCCGTGCAAGCTCCGAATCCACGAACTCCTTCTTTCTTGAATTCTTCAATCAGCTACAAGCACCCACGCTTGATATTCTTTAAGCTTCAATGGTAGCAACCAAGTTGATCATCAAGATGTTGAAGTAATCTCCATCTAGAAAACCCTAAGCTTTGGGTAAAGGAAAGCTCCTCTAGATCTCACAAGAGATTTACACAAAACCGCAATGTATGAGTAACAATACAACTGGAGCAACTCTAAAAATGTGGCTAGGGTTTTTCCTTATATACCTAGGGCAAAAACATAAAACCCTAAACGTTTAATGAGTTAGGGCTGAGTTGGAAAAATTGCAGAAAACGCAATCTGGTCGACTTTCGATTGATCGAATCTATATTTCGATCGATCGAGCCAGACCAAAATGCCCCAATGCATCTACAGTCTCTCGATTCCAACTTTACAATAATTAATCAACTTTGAGCACACTTTAACAAGACATAACATATTGGTTTGATCATGGTTTGCCAATATTACAAATTAGAGTTCTAAATACATAAATTCCTAAACCTTTAGAACCTAACAACTCCCATTAAGAACTTCAACACAGATTCTCTACCTTGCAGATCATTAAGCCTTTTGTTGATATTGCATACACATTTTCCATGAGTGCAAGAAGGAAATGGACTAAAGTTTTGCAATTGATCCCAAATGACTTTCAACTGAGTAAAGAAATCAGTAATGCCCATCTCACCTTGATGTAATTCTGCAATTTCCTTTTGAAGATTGAATACCCTTGGTCCATTGGTTTGGGCAAAATGGTTCTTTAAGTCATTCCAGATTTCTAGAGCAGTATCTTTATAGATGATGCTTGCTTGAAGCTTTGGAGGGAACGAATTGGTCAACCAGGTTCCAACCATGCTGTCAAATCTAATCCACGCTTGCACAGATGAGGGAGTAGAAATCAATGGTGATGAGAGAGTCAGAGTCCCATCAATGAATCCCAACTTTTTATTGGTGAGCAAAGCCTTCCTCATAGCTCAAGCCCAAGCTGAGTAATTTTATCCACCAATTAAAGGCTGTGTAACGTGCACTAAGCTTGGATTCTCAGCATGATGCAAGAACAAGGGATCATCCATTGGTGAATCTTGCAAAGAAGTAGATGGATTTTCAGGTACAGAACCATTAACAGAACCAGTTGTAGTTGTGGTTGTGGCAACAGAAGCCATTGATAACAAAGAAAGGAGAATTTTCTCAAAAATAGAGTATTTTCTCGAGAAAATTGTAGAAGAAATTGAAGGAAATGCAAAACCATAGAAAGATTGAGGAATTTGCTCTGATACCATATCAGAAAAATGAAGAAATTCTGTATTTCATTAATTAACAAAGCAAGAGTACAATGCCTTATATACATCAAAAACTAACCTAACTAACTACTACTAACAGGCCTGAAACTAACTCTTACACGTGAGTATATAGAAATAACTAACACTCCCTCGTGCAATCACTTACACAATTAAATCAAATGCTAAACTACAGGTTGTTGCTCATAATACAACAATACAGAAGCTACCAATGTCATTTATGCAGTGCTCATTATTTTGATCAAGCTCCACTGTTCCTATACTCTACTCTTACTATTTCCTTGTGATCAACACTTTCACTTACACTCTGATAGACCTTTCTATAATATCTTGACAGGTGGGTTTTGACTTTCGTCCTTTATGAGTAGAACATAAAATGATGCATTCCATTCTCATCGTGCGCAAGCGCATGTGACGTTCTTTCAACTTTGTAACTTTATTCTTTTTGCACCTTTTGATAAAAGTCTAGTCAAGGTTGGAAAGCTTAGAAGGTAAGTTCTAAGTAGTTACAACATGAAAACTATTTTTTTGTCACAACTTTGCCATAATTTTGATGTATAAGATCCCTAGTTACTACCTATCACATTTATAAGAATCTGCTTTTTTTTTTTCCACCATTCGCAATCTATCACATCAAGTTGTGATAATAAAAAAATGTGGTCCCAGATTTTCTCAAAGTTCCACCCAATTTAATCAGCATCAATCTCACTAAGAGCAGTATCACTATCAAGCACTCTAAAAAAAAAAAACTATCTTGAAACGTTAAATTTTACTTTATCTATTTTAATAGGCCACTTTAATTACAATAAACCTTATATCACATATTCTATTATTTTACTGCTTTATTTATTCTTTCTTAATTTTTTTAATTCTCTCTTTTCTGTTGTACCCAACATCATTAAAGAGACGGAGGAGAGAGAAAGTTCAAATAATTATTAATTAATCCCAATGGTCATGAAGAGAGAGAAAGTTCTGAATAAAAAAAATAACTAAATATTTATTCCATATCTTCCTATATATACACGGCTATTATTAGAATTAGTCACTAACCCGTGTGATGCACGGAAAAACTATTGACTCAAGAAAAAAAAATCCAAAAATGAGTAAATAGACATTTTGCTAGTTAGTATTTTTTTTTTTTTCAAAATTAAGAAATATTTAACTTCTATACTTTTCCATAGTTTAGAAGTGTTGTCTAACATTGAACGTTATTGAGTTGCAAGTACATAGTTACCGAAACCTACAAAATAATTTACAACTCTTAAATTAATAAAGCAAAACTCTTAATAGATAAATACACACACACACACTCAAAACTAATATAAACTGCAAATATATAAACAAAGACCATGATATGAGGAAAACACCAGGTTTTAAATTTGACTAACAATATGACTTTCTCATAATGATAACAATATAGACAATTCAAAACATGGAACAATATCAAAATTATAATACCTAATTCCATTATCTTTTATGTTGAATCCAAACAAATAATTAGTTGAAATTAATCCAAACAAATAATTAATCAACTAAAAATCATAGCTTTTAATAAGAAAAAAAAAATCACATGAACCTAAATAAAAAGTATTTAAGGTGAAGAATTAAGATCAAACTACTGAGACGCAAATACAAAAAACTCCAAGACTTAAAACTTCAAAATTTATAGAATCCCCAAATTCTACTTCAAAACCAAACCAAATTCAACAAATTTATATATAACATACCAAATAAAAATTTATCGTTCCTTAAGCTGGAAGACATAGGTTGCAACTTTGATTTTTCTTCAAAAAAATAGAGAAGCTTTATCTGCCATATACAATATTAAAAAATAATTAGTAGAAATTTCAACCCAAAAACCAAACCCACAAAAACAATGTCAATATAAATATGGAGATTAACCCAAATACTCAAAAGAAAATCAATTCTAAACATAACAAAAGAATAAGATAGAAAGAAAATCTCGGGCCCATATGAAATCAACTCTATCTCTCCCTCTTTATCTCTTTTTCTTAATCTAACGTGAGTCCTTTTTCTTTTTTTCAACATGAGTCACTTGTTTTTTTTAGTCCTATTTTTCAACGTGAGTATTTTTTTTTTTTTCATTTTTTTTGAGTCCTATCAAATTTTTTATTTTATTTTTTATTTATATAGATTATCAATGTTTGAGTTTGCATTTAAGTTGGACTTGTCAGAGAGATAGAGTTTCACTCCTTGTTAAGTTTTGATTAAACAAAAATCATTTTGTTTTAAAAAAATGATAACAATGAGTTTGAGTTTAAGCTGGACTTGTTAGAGAGATAGAGTTTTACTCTTTGTTAAGTTTGGACTAAACAAAAAATAATTTTATTTAAATATTGTACTAACGTGGAAAATTGTGAGAGTTTTAGAGGTTTCAGTTATATATATATATATATATATGTATGTATGTATGTATATTTATTAGAATGTTACTATAGTAAATTTATTTGACATTTTGACACATCTAGTGAAGGTTAGCACACTTCGTGCTAGTGCTCCAAACTCTTGTGTCTCCTCTAATCCATTTTCCATTTTTTTTATGCGTGTTTCACAATTAAATTATTTTATATATAAGATATATTTAAATTTCTTTTTGCTTAAGATTCATGACTAGCTAAAGGTATTTTGGGGCTCCAAGCGACAATATTAAAATTGGACCTTTTCTACTATTTAAATATCTATGATATATTATTAATTTTATTAACAATATTTTATATATAAGATTTATTTTTATTGCCTTTTGATATGCAACATTACTAATTAACTTTTTTATTCAAGTACTTTTAACTTCTAACATTTTAATTGATAATATGGATAATTATTTTCATTTTAATCTTGTTATTGTATATATAATTATCTTTTAACTGTTTTTTATATAAATTTTGTTAGGTTCTAAAGACTTAGGATTTGATGTATTTGGAACTCTAATGTGTAATTTTGGCAAACCATGATCAAAAAAATATGTTTAGTCTTGTTTAGGCTTGCTCAAAGTTGTATATTTTATGTAAAGTTAGAATCGAAAGGCTGTAGATGCATTGGTGCATTTCAGCTTGGCTTGATCGATCGAAAGTTAGACTCGATCGATTGAAAGTAGGCCAGAATGTTTTTTTTTGCAGAATTTCCAACTCAGCCCTACCTCATTAAACGTTTTGGGTTTTCTATTTTTGCTCTAGGTATAAAAACAAAACCCTAGCCACGTTTTTGAGAGTTGCTTTGGTTGTATTGTTGCTTATATTTTGCAGTTTGTGTGAATCTCTTGTGAGATCCTTGAGGAAATTTCCTTCACATAAACTTAGGGTTTTCTAGGTAGAGATATTTTCAATACCTTAATGATAAACTCAGTTGCTGCCATTGAAGCTAAAAGAATAACAAGTGTTGGTGCTTGTAACTGGTGGAGAATCCAAGAAAGAAGGAGTCCGTGGATTCGGCTAATTAATTAGGTTAATCTGGTTGGGTTAAGAGGTCTAAAACCGTTCAAGTTTATTGTTATAAAATTTTCAATTTTTTTGTCATATTTTTTATTGCTAGTATCAAATTTATTTAGAGATTTGTTTTTAGATTTAATTCCTGTCTATATTTTATTTTTGTAAGTTTTTTTTTTTTTTTATATCCAAATACATATTTTCTAGTAGAATTTTATAATAAAAAATTACAAATAAAAAGCTATATCTATAATATAACATTATAATGTAAATGGATATCATAATTTTTAAAATGTCGAATGATAAAACTTGATTTGTCAAAAGATATTATTAAATCTTTACTTAACAATAGGATAACCTAATAGTCCCTTAACCTAAAAAAAAAAAAAATCATTAAATAAGTTGAAGAATTAGTACTAACCAAACAAATGGTAGTAATTAATTTTATACATAATGATCAAATATCATGGGTTAGACTTTGTTAGGACATATGTGTTTTCACTTGTTAAGAACATATGCCACTTATTTATGTAAATTGGCTAATCCTTTGACAAAACGCACTCTACTTGTAATTGTGTAGTTCTAGGTGTTTTTAATACTTCAAGAAACAAGGTTTCAAGATCAAGTGTTGAAGTCATCAAGTCTGTCCAAGAAAAACAAGCAGAAGTGCAAAATCATTAAAGTTTGACACCTGCTCGATAGCTCCTTGACACCTGCTATCTGTCGAGAATTATAAAATCAGATTTTCTGATCTAATTTCTTGGGATCTGTGAATATGCTTTTGGGCCTTCTTTTCTCCAAACCCTAAACATATAAAAGGATTGTTTTAAGAGCCGTCAAACTGTACACAAGTTGCACAAGCATTGAGTAAACTCTGTTCAAGCAATTTGTGATCAAAGACTAAGTTCTTGACTTAGTTCATCTTCTTTGAAAAAGTTGCTGTGTATTTGCACCAAAGGGTTTTGTGACCAAGCATCTTCCTGATCTTCATCGTGTAGGATGAACTGAAGAACTTTGTAGCTAACCTCTCCTTCTAAGTTGGTGTTTGAAGTCGCGTACTGAGATCCACGCATTGGTTAGTCACGTACTTAGGAGCCGTGCATCAAAAGGGGGAACTGTTACTACAAATCAAGTCCAATTGGGTATTGGGGTAAGGGTTCAACCGTAGGTTGGTAAGGTACTTGAGATTCTTTTACTTGTAACCGCTTGATTTGATAATAGTGGAGTTTCGGGAGTGGTGACCTAAAAATCACCTGGTGGGGTTTTTGCCGTAAGGGTTTTCCCCATTCGTAAACAAATCACCTTGTCATTTAATTTCGACTGCATATTTTTTTATTTGGTGATTTGTTTGTGCTTCCACGTATTTGCATGATAAATTGATTAGTTAATAACTTGACTAATTAATTAATTGGTTTAATCATAAGGGGTCATTTAGTTTGTGGCCTATCAAGTGGTATCAGAGTAGGCACACTCTGATTTGGGTTTAATCTTTACTGTGTTTGATCCATTGACCCCTGTTTGTCATGGATAGAGGACAGTCGTTAATTATACCTCCTTTATTTGATGGGACTAACTACGCATACTGGAAGGTGCGCATGAGAGCTTTTTGTAGTCCTTAGATGAAAAAGTGTGGCAAGCTGTAAAGATTGGCTAGACCAAGCCAAAGGAAGTGTCGACCGATTGGGATAAAGCCAAGATCAAGGTGGCAAACTTCAACAGCAAGGCATTGAATTCGTTGTTCAATGTAGTCACGAATGAGGAGTTCAAGAAGATATCCTCAACTGAAACTACTAAGGATGCGTGGACTATCCTCCAGACAACCTATGAAGGAACAAAGGCTTTCAAAGATTCAAAGCTTTAGAGGCTCACTACAAGCTTTAAAGAGATTAAGATGGAGGAGGATGAGTCGTTTGATGAGTTCTATGCCAAGCTCAAGAATATAGTAAACTCAGCCTTCAATCTTGGGGAAACCATTCATGAACCCAAGATTGTGAGGAAAGGGCTCAGATCTCTACCTGAGAGATTCCATGCCAAGATTACGACTATAGAGGAATAAAAAAATATTGACAAGATTCCTTTCACTAAGTTGGTTGGAAATTTGCAAACCTATGAGATAGGGTTATCTAGGATTGGCAAGTCAAGTAAAGGCAAGAGCATGGCCTTGAAGGCAAAGAGCAGCGATACAGATGAGTCTTCCGATGATGAAGATTCCAAGATGAAGTCCTACATCACCAGGCAGTTCAAGAAGTTTATGAAGAATGCCAATGGAAGAAGCTTCGACAAGGACTGCAGGCAGTCCAATTCTGCTCAGTTTAAGAGCCAAGACAAAGGGAAGAAGGATACTAAGGATGGCGGTCAGTACACTATTCCGACAGGACCAAAATGTTTTGGATGTCATGGTTTTGGTCACATGAAGCATGAATGCCCTACATATCTCAAGAGTATTGGGAAGAGTAAGGCACTTGCTGCAACCTTGAGTGACACTGAGCCTGAAGATGATTCCAACAATGAGGACGGCGGAATCTTAAATGCCTTCACTGCCACAGTCAATCCTACTGAAGGGATTGTTGAAGAAGTGGACAAAGAAGAAAAACTGGTGGAGTCAAAATTCAAGAAGATGGATGATCAAGATGATATCCATTCAGCCTATGAGAAGCTTTACAAGCTCTCTGAGAATCATGAGAAATTGTATAGGCTGGCCACCAAGAAGTTCAGTGATGTGGAACTTGATCGTGAAGAGTTGTCCACAAAGTTTGATGAGGCAAATCAAACTATTGGTGCACTGAGGTTTGAGAACAATTTCTTGGCTAAGAAGACCAAGAAGCTTAAAGCGGAGCTGTTTCAAGTCAGAGCTCAATTGGAGAGAACTTCAAGTGCAAAGCTTAATGAGATGCTCAACATTTAGAAATCTGCTTCGGATCGAACAGGTTTAGGGTATGATCTTTCTTCCTTTCATATTGCTTCTACTAGTGCTACTGTTTTTGTTTCTCCTGCTAATAATACTGAAATTGAGAACATTAATGTTAAAACTGAATTAGCTAGTGAGAACTTAGACAAGGGTAAATCTATCTCAGGAGCACCCCCTAAGCAAGATAAAAAAGATGCTAAAAATCCTAGGGTTAAGAAGGCTAACTCTCAAAAACCTAAACAAAAGAAGCAGTATCTCTGTCATCATTGTGGAGCTGCCGGTCATACTCAACCAAATTGCTACAAGTGGTTAGCCACTCAACAAAGCAACAGCATGATAGCATCTAGAAGCCAAAAGCAGCTTCAATCCTCTCTTGCTCCTCTTGGAGATCTTCTGAAAGCCCTCATGTTCCTTTCAAACTTGAACGGTTTCAATTCTTCCCCCTCACAGCCGGTTCAAGGGTTCAATCAAAGGAAAGGTTCTTCCAAGGTGTGGAAGAAAAAGGACTCTAAGTGATTTTATCACTTTCTTCTATATTCTTGTTTTTGTTTGTTGCATTACTTGTGTGTTTTGCATTTTTTTTGAGTCAGTCTAGTTTTATACTTTGCTTTGTTTAACATATTTTTGTGTGTTTATTTTCAGTTTTGTTTATTTTGTTTTTTTGATATAAAAATAAAAATAAAAAAATTGAAAAATTGAAAAATACAAAAACAGTATGTGTTTTGTGTACTTTGGTACTTGTGTACCTTGGATGGTCATTGAAACAAAGTTTTCTAAACTTTGTATCTCTTGTATCTTAGATAAGCATCTCTATGCATAACTAAGCAAGTGAGCTTTGTGGCTCTTGTTTGTGATGAGTAAGATTAAGTTATCTCTTAAAACTTAACACTCATATCACTCTTTTTGACAGGTAGGACTAGAAAATTCTAAGAGAAATGCATAAATAACCATCTCACCACTGTTGCCCACCAATCATAATATGACACCTGTATGCTTCGGCATACAAAAAGTGCAGTGTCAAAGACATTGGTATGCTTCGGCATAGCAAAAGTGCGATGTCAATTGCTTAACATCTTGGGTATTTCTTTTCTCTCTTTTATATGCCCATGTATGGTATGCTAAAATAAAAGAAAATATGCAAAGAAAATAAAAAGAAAAAAGATTAAAAATACTTTAAATATGGTTACAAGCGTGTATTCTACGAGATGTGGGAGTTATAGGATGTATCTCGAAGGTGAGAGTCCTCATCAAATAGTTATGATTGTGTGTAAGTTAAAGTTATTTTCTCATATCTCAGATCGTTATAACATGTATACACATATGAAATCCTGCGATGTTTTTTTCACACACAACACGCAATATTCTTTGCTACTTTTGATACATGTGCAGGTACAATGTGATTTGGCCATCACAAGTGTTTACATGTGCTAATGTGTGCTCACTAAATTGTCTTGACTTGTTTTTTGAAAAATAAAATTGGTTAGACTTGTTTAGTGTGTGTGTGTTTTTGAGGATCCATGTGCTTAATTCTTTGATGAGATATGATGTTGAGAGCTTTATATGTTGATTGAATCAATGGTTGAAGTGTATGTTGGATTGCATTCATGTCTGTGTTCTTCACTTCTCGAAAAACTGCTTTTTAAAGCCGGCTCGACACCTCCTCGACACCTCCTCGATACCTTGTTATCTATCGAGCTTCTCAATCTTTTTTCTTATCGCAATCTCAACACCTCTTCGACACCTGATGGATAGATCGAGAAAGTTCCTGTCTCCTCGATACCTTCTCGATACCCTGTCGATCAATCGAGCTTCTGTTCTAGGTTTTGGTGTTTATTCCTCGATACCTTCTCGACACCTGTAGCTGTTGAAGTTCATTTTCTCGACACCAACCTCGACACCTGTCTTGACACCTCTTGACACCTCAACTGTCGAGAATTACTAAGGTTCCTATAAAAGGTTCTGTCGCGATTCAGTTCTCATTTCTCTCGATCTGTCCATGATTGTTCCTCTCCCAAACTTGTTTTTCTCACTCAAAACCTCCAACCCACATGATTTTCGGCCCTTCCTTGCTTCAAATCACTTGGTAAGATCTCTTTTCCCTCCTTTTTCATGCATTTCATGTTTTGAAGCTTAGGTTTTGGGGTTTTTGAAAATTTTTGAGGTTTTTCAAAATTAATGAGTTTTTCTTGAAATTTTGGGTTGTGTTTTCACTTAAATATGTTCAAACTGTCAAACATTGCATTTCATGTGCATTAGAATGGTATTTACATGCATTTAGATGTGTGTTCTATGTTTGTGTGCTAGTAGGATTGGATTGGGCTGAGCCCATCATGTTTTTTAATTTGCATGTCACATGATCATGCATTCCTCATGCATACGTACTCTTTGTTCAATATATTTGATATATGTGAACTGTTTTGGGACTTTTCTGTTTGTCTCCTTTTCTATCTCTTTCTCATTCTGTTTACGTTAGTAGTGTCTATGGCACCTAAGCGTAAATCCACTCCTACTCGAAACCCTCTGTGTTTTAGAGCTTTTTCATCTTCTGATTCTGCTCCTCTAAATCTTCGGTTCCGTGATGGAGGTGCCCACAAGGTATTTACTGAGAACTTTTCTAGACGAGGTGTTCATTCGGAACGCCAAGTCATTTTGGTGGACTTCGCTGACACTGACCTTCCCTCTATCATTCACAGTTGGGGATGGGAGTCACTATGTGCCGTTCCGGTCACTTGTCCTCTCGTACTTATTCTGGAGTTTTACTCCAACATACACGGGATTAATCGTTCAGTACCTCTCCTTTTCACTTGCGTTTGAGGTACGCGCATTCCTGTCACACTGCAGCTAGTTGCGGATGTGCTTAGGGTTCCTAGGATAGAGTTTCATGACTATCCTTCTTGTGAGCGTCTGAGAACTGTGTCCAAAGATGAGCTCATTTCTGCCTTTTGTCAGCGCCCAACTGATTGGGGTGAGCATTAGTATACATCATGTAGACCTTTTGCTAAAGGTCCTAGATTCCTAAACATGGTGATGACTTTTGTACTCCATCCACTCTCTCACTACAACTCCATCACAGAGCCTCGTGCTCAATTTTTGTTATCTCTTCTTGAGCATCTTACTATAGATTTTCCTTCTCATTTCATCCTTTCTATCATAGATGTTCATTTAGATTCGGCATCCCGTGATAAGCTCATCTTCCCTTCCGCTATCACGAGGATCTTACGCCATTGTTCTATCCCTTTTCTTGTGTCTGACCACTTTACACACATCTGTGCCATAGATGTCGTTACCGTAAAATGTAGTAAGGCTCAGTTTAGGTTGAGACAGACGGATTCCACTCCTCCCTCCCATTCAGCTCCATTCAGATCTGCTCCATCTACATCAGCTCCTTCTTCCTCTATGGGCGATGTATCTCTTGGAGACATCATGGCGCAGTTGTAGCGCATGGATGCTCGCCTCGATACACTCTCCTCTGAGTTGTATTAGGTGAATGTTCATGTTGGTCGTATTGCACGACGACAGGCGACCATGGGTGGTTTTGCTCCTGAGGCTACTCCTTCACCACCTCTTCCAGCAGTTTCTAACTCTAAGGATGATGATGGTGATGATGATGGAGATGCTAGCTCTATTGATGAGATGTCTACATGACATTCTACCCTTTGTCACTCATGACAAAAAGGGGGAGTAGTTTTGGGGTTATGAGAGTAGTCATCTTAGGGGGAGAGTTAGTATAGGACATTTTTGATAGGGGGAGTGTTGATATTTGAGGAATGTAGTGAGTTTTGATGTATCTTTTCTTTTTTTATTCTTTATAGATACATTGATCTTGTATATGAGGTCTTGTGACCAGTTTTACATACATTGTACTTATTTTCTCTATATGTGGATGTATGTTTCTTTCACCTCTCTCTTCATGTGTTGTTTCTTCTCTATCTTTATACACATGTTCATTATACTTGTATGCAATCTATTATTTCTGTTTCACACAAGATGCCTTGATGAGTTTTGTTTAAAGTGTTTCAAAAATACAGGTTGTCAAAGTCTACTTGCCATAAACTCTCTTCTTGTAAAGTTTTTCAAAAGTTTGTGTTAGGATAGATTTTATTGTATTCAACAAGTGAGTATGAGTTAAGTGATTTATGACTTCTCTCATATGTTCATTTGTTTGTTGTGGTTTTGTCACGGATTGCCAAAGGGGGAGATTGTTAGGACATATGTGTTTTCACTTGTTAAGAACATATGTCACTTATTTATGTAAATTGGCTAATCCTTTGACAAAACGCACTTTACTTGTAATTGGGCAGTTCTAGGTGTTTTTAAAACTCCAAGAAACAAGGTTTCAAGATCAAGTATTGAAGTCAACAAGTTTGTCCAAGAAAAACAAGCTGAAGTGCAAAATCATTAAAGCTCGACACCTGCTTGATAGCTCCTCGACACCTGCTATCTGTCGAGAATTATAAAATCAGATTTTCTGATCTGATTTCTTGGGATCCGTGAATATGCTTTTGGGCCTTCTTTTCTCCAAACCCTAAACATATAAAGGGATTGTTTTAAGAGCCGTCAAACTGTACACAAGTTGCACAAGCATTGAGCAAACTCTGTTCAAGCAATTTGTGATCAAAGACTAAGTTCTTGACCTAGTTCATCTTCTCTGAAAAAGTTGCTGTGTATTTGCACCAAAGGGTTTTGTGACCAAGCATCTTCCTAATCTTCATCGTGTAGGATGAACTGAAGAACTTTGCAGCTAACCTCTCCTTCTAAGTTGGTGTTTGAAGTCGCGTACTGAGATCCGCGCATTAGTTAGTCACGTACTTGGGAGCCATGCATCAAAAGGGGGAGCTGTCATTACAGATCAAGTCCAATTGGGTATTGGGGTAAGGGTTCAACTGTAGGTTGGTAAGGTACTTGAGATTCTTTTACTTGTAACCGCTTGATTTGATAATAGTGGAGTTTCGGGAGTGGTGACCTAAAAATCACCCGGTGGAGTTTTTGCCGTAAGGGTTTTTCCTATTCGTAAACAAATCACCGTGTCATTTAATTTCCGCTGCATATTTAGTTATTTGGTGATTTGTTTGTGCTTCCACATATTTGCATGATAAGTTGATTAATTAATAACTTGACTAATTAATTAATTGGTTTAATCACAATGGGTCATTCAATTTGTAGCCTATCAGACTTAAAGATTAATAAATAAAAATATTAAAAATTATATAAGGTTATTTCTTCTTTAGACGTTTACATTGTCTTTTGTTTTATCTCTACTTAAAAAGGAAAAGAAAAAGATTCATGTAATAAAATAAAATAGAATAAATAATTTTCAAAAAAATAAAAAACTAAACCAAACCTTAGAGAGTGCAAAACAGATTACCATTGAATATTGACTAATAAAGAGGGCACGATTACTAGCTATCGGTGGCTCAACTGTTTATATTGACTAATAAAGAGGGCATGATTGCTATCGGTGGCTCAACTGTTTAGTGTTTGACTTTTCTTAATTTTCCAAGTTATAAATTTATCAATTCAAAAAGAAAGATTAAAAAAAAAAAAATACAAAGAATACATCTAGAAGAGTGTAGTCACTCACTCACTATAGTACAGCCACAAGAGGAGAGTATAGCCTTCCTCTTTCTTTAGTCTTTACCAAATATAAATTTGCTTCAAAAACCCAGAAAAGTGAATATCTACCATGTTTTGTAAAAAGGAAAAATTGCCTTTCATTCTCCCATTACGTCACAGAAAGATAGAATAGTAATAATAATAATAATAATAGACTTTGTTTTACATCTTCGAGGGATTGCTATTGCTAAGAGAGCTACCTGACTACTATTTCAGGTAGAGATGATAAATCTAAGGGCAATTTTATATTATTTGGGACAATATTTTAGCCAATTTTTTTTTTTTTTTTAAATTTTGGAGAGGGAGATATCTAAGATGGTTCTATGTTTTTAGTGCGTGTAGGGGGCTAGATTAATCTAAAATTCAGATGCATATGAAGAATTCTAATCATCAGAAAGAGAGAGTAAGACAGAGTACACATCTATTAAGAAAGAGATTGTCATGGTAAAATTTTGAGGTTTAATTAATACTCCTCCAAGATAATTAATTGTCCAAAAATTTTCTAGTGTTTCTTCTTTCCTTTTCTTTTCTTTTTCTTTTTCTTTTAATAAGAAAAGATTATTATTGTATTAGTACTGACTAAAATTTGAGATTTTATTTTTTGAAATTTTGTTGTCCCATATTTGGAGCATTTTTTCCACTTACACTTAGGGGCCTTAAAATAATGGCCTAAGTTAGCCTAGTGGTTGAGCCAAAACAATTAGGGGGTGTTCACAACCATATGGAGGAAACTTATTCTGGAAATATTGATTATAGATGAAAGCCACCTTTCACAAATAACATAATGAAGTTCTTATTATTACTATTATTATTATTATTATTTTCCTGACACTGGGTGAGTGAAGAGATATTTGAATTCAAGTTATCCTACACAAAGAACTAGTTCCAGAGTACTGAATGATGTTATTGAGCCACTTACACATACTTTTTCGGCCATGATTCAACTTCACTAAATCCCAAAACAACCACCCAGCAGTAACCATTTTTTCTTTTCTTAGGGTCAGGCGGGATGGCGTTAGATTGCTGGAGCCTGGACCTCTGTTGACTCGTATTCAAGTCAAGCCGACTACCATAAACACAGCCAAATTTTCTAACAAAAAAGTTAATTGGGTTGTGAAAATTCCAGTAGGCACTAACTCGGTAGGTCCCCCGCATAACATGGTTAACATCCCATAGGCAACCCTAATGCCTATATAAACCCTCACCCATTTCCTAACACAGCACAAGCCCACTAAATCTTATTGCTAATCTCTTATTAATCCCCAAAATGAGCCTCTCCAAACACCTACCCATTTTCTTCTTCCTCTTAATAGCTCGTTTTAGTGCCTTAGCCCATGCAGCCAGATTTGAGATAAGAAACAATTGTCCCTTCACAGTTTGGGCAGCAGCCGTTCCTGGTGGTGGCAGGCGGCTCAACCCACGCGAGTCTTGGCCCCTTGACGTCAACGCTGGCACAACAGGGGCCCGCATTTGGGCTCGAACTGGGTGCAATTTCGATGGCTCTGGGCGTGGCAGATGTCAAACCGGTGACTGTGGTGGACTTCTTCAATGCCAAGCTTATGGTGCACCTCCAAACACCCTTGCTGAATTTGCTCTAAATCAATTTCAAAACTTGGATTTCTTTGACATCTCTCTTGTTGATGGGTTTAATGTTCCTATGGAATTTAGTCCCACCTCTGGTGGGTGCACCAAAGGAATAAGATGTACCGCTGATATCAATGGACAGTGCCCAGCTCAATTGAAAGCTCCTAGTGGGTGTAACAACCCTTGTACTGTATTCAAGACCAATGAATATTGTTGCAATTCTGGAAACTGTGGACCTACAAATTATTCCAAATTTTTCAAAGATCGGTGCCCGAGTGCTTATAGTTACCCTAAGGATGATCGAACAAGCACATTTACTTGCAATGGTGGGACTAACTATAAGGTGGTGTTCTGCCCTTGAAGCAGAACTTTGCTTTCGTATATGAGGCATAGAACTAGTAGCAAGTATGCAAATAAGAGGTGCAAGTAATAATCAAAGCTCTGAAGCTTTGTGAGCATGCGAAATTAGTGTTGCGCAGACGCTATGAATCGTATTCACTTTGATGTACGTTGTATTAAAATATCTACGTAAGCTTGTGCCAAGAAACAATAATAATAATAACTTTCAAAAAAAAAGAAACAATAATAATAAAATCTCTATGAAATATGGAAGAACTTAAAGTTCATAAGTCATAACCTCCTTAATGTCTGTTTTTATTTACTTTTTTTTTTGGTGAATTATAATTTTATTTTTCAGCTTAACCTAACAACTAACAATGCTTAGTTTTGATTTACAACTATGGTTAGCATTTAGCAACTCTTTATGTCGGTGTTTCTGTACATATTTGACTAATTCACTCATTGGCCTATGGAGAAGTATATCAAGGGTATTATGTGATCATAGAATACCGATTAAGTTAAAATGAAAATTTTATAAGATTACTATATGACCAACTATGCTCTATTGTATTGAATGTTAGGTTATTAAGAAGCAGCATATTCATAAGATGAATATAATTGAAATGAGAATATGAACATGGATAAATGGAGATAGATGGAAAGATATGATTTAAAATGAGGAAATTCACTTAAATATAGGGGTTGCTCCTATTGACAAAAATATGAGAAAGTCACTTAAGATGGTTTGGTCATGTTCAGATGATACGAATTAATGCATAGATAAGAAAGAGTGAGTTAGATCCAAGTTGAAGGAATTTAAAAAAAAAAAAAACTTCTAATAAGATTTGAAATGAGAAAATCCACTTAAATATAGAGATAGCTCTTATCAATGAAAGGACAAGAGTGTCGCTTGAGATATATAGTTTAATCATGTTTAAAGGATGTCAGTTAATGCACCGGTAATAAAAAGTGAGTTAAATCCGAGTTGAGGGAGTTAAAAAAAGGAAATTAACATCAGCAGAAATTTTTTTTAAAAAAAATATGAATTAAGAAAGTAACAAATTAAGAATATGACTTTAGATAGAAATCAGTGAAATAGAATTGATGAAAAAAGTACATATAGCTGACCTTAATTGATTTGTCAAGAATTCATAGTTAACTTCATAAATTTGGAATTAAGGCTTGTTGTTATTGTTGTTATATCTTAGCAAGAAGAAAAAAGAAGATTAATAAGATGATTAGTAACTTGTATCCATATACAATATATTTTCTCATTGATTATATAGAATTAAATTATATTAACTTAATTATCAAATAATATGTAGAAATCAATATATATGGTACCCAAAAAAAAAATTCAATTACTAGAAATCCTGTCTGGAAAAGTCATTCTTATTTATTCCATATGGTTGATCAACAGTCCAATTGCCATGATGTTTCGTGAATTGCTGTATGGAAAAACACTTAAAATAATGTCAACAAGAAAAAAGACTTGGCCTCATCATCAAGTGACGTCAACAAGCAATAAATAAAAGATAAGATCTTAATTTCCATCTGAACTGCAAGAAAGTATGCGCTTGGACAAGATGGAAGGTATACAAGGAAAATCTAGATATTAGGGGGGTGTTTGGTAGAGTAGTTTAAAAATTGTTGTTTATTGTTTTTTGAAATACGTGTGGGTGAAAAAGTGTATTGAAATGCGTGAAATGCTGTTTAAAAACTAAAAAATGTTGTTTAAAATGCACAACCAAACAGGGCCCTAGGCCTCTTCTTTTCCTCCCTCGATAAGTAACCAAAACTAAAAATTACCCTAAAATCTACCCACATCATATTATTTGTTTTTGTGTCTTAAACTCTTACTACTTATGATAAATTTGTTTTTGTGTCTTAGTAACTATGATAAAGAAAATTTAGTATTTTAAATAGTGAGAAAAACAATAAAAAATGAATAAAGAAACAAAATATTTAGATGAAATTAGCTTCAGAATAGGAAATTTTGTTTGTTTTTAGACCCTTTAAAACGCAACTGGATTGATCTAGTTAATTAGCCAAGTTTTTACTTAGTCCAAATTTCAGATCTTAGTTAACACAATTATATAATCATATCAATGCAAAGTACAGAATATAAAGAACACAAAGATATGATGATATAGGAAAACCAAACCAGTAAAAAACCTGGGGAAGATTTAACCTAGCTATTCTCAAGGTATACCCGAATCCACTATGAAAGAATCGAAATTTTACAATAGTGACTTAGACCACTAACATCTTATTACTGCCCACCAGTAGAAAACTTACTGACACAACCACGTGTAAGCTCTGAGACCACAGACTCCTTCTTTCTTGGATTCTCCAACAAGTACAAGCACTCCCGCTTATGTATCTTTAAGCTCTTTAGTGCAACAACTGAATGATCATCAAGCTCTCAATGAAATCTCTTTCTTGATAATCCTAAGCATGTGTGAAGGCAACCACCTCTCAGATCTCACAAGAGATTCATACACAGAGCAAATAGAGCAACCTCTAAAACGTTGCTAGGGTTTGTCTTTTATACCTAGGGCAAAACATAAAACCCTACACGTCATATGAGCTTAGAGCTGAATTGGAAATTTGTAAAAAAAAAAAAAAAAAAAAAAAAAAAAAAAAAAAAAAAAAAAAAAAATCTCACATGTATCTCAAGTTTATGCTAGTTGCACACACTACACAAGTTATTCTTTGCTAAACTTTGTACATGTTATTGTGTGTGTTTTTGGTTTGACCAACCAAGTTTAAAAATTGCTTGAATTTTATGCAAACATATTTGATGCTTGAGAATTTAAGAAAATGGATTGAAAATCTTAATTTTGGGAAAACTGGGTTCAAAACTTGTGTTTTTGAAAGACATTTTATCTCATACTCATGCATTTTATTTTTAAAATTCAATACTTTGAGGAGTTTCTACACAATAATTGCCTTGTTTTTCAAAAATTTGATTTTTTCTAGAATTTTGATCAACCGAATCTGTTCTTCGATCAATCCAAATTGAGATTAAAAGTTTTGGTTAGCCTTTGTCTGTTTCGATCGATGCTCGATTGGTATTGGATCAATCAAAGCATTTTCGATCAATCAAACCTAAATTTCAATCAATCGAAAATTGTATAGAGAGTTTTTAAAAAAAGATGATTTTGACGTGTTCTAACTCACTTTTCAAAAGTTTTTCAACTTTTTCTCTCTCCATAAGACTTGGTCAAGGCTCCAATCCAATTTTTATTTGTTTTCCTCTGTTTCTTTTGCAAGATTTTTCTCTCCAAAGGCCGGTAAGACCATATTACCTCTCCTTTTGATTTTATTTTCAAGTTTCATGCATTTTTCATGCATTTTCATTGAGAATTTCGAACCTATGCATAATTGGGTTTTTGATGATCAATATTTCTTGAAATTGATCGATGGGTTTTTGTTGGGAGATGTTATAAACATGTTCTTGATGTTGTAATTTGATCAATTTGGTGAATTGTGAGATATTGAAAATTCTTGGGCTTGAATATACTTGAATTGGGGATTTTGTTCAAATTAAGTTTAATTGATGAAATTGGCTTGTTCGATTGATTAAATTGATCATAATAAACTGTTTTCTAGCTTGTGTGATGATCAATTAGCCAATTGGATACAAATTGAACAGGTGGTTTTTAAAACTTTTGGGTTTTGTTCTAAACTCTATGCTCAAGCCAATTTTGTGATTCTAAACTCAAATTGGACTTGTTATCACTGCATTAGAGCATGCATCATGACATTTATCTGTTCATGCACCATATAGATTGATTATTTCTATTTTGTTTTGCTAACTTGCTGTCTGCCCCTGGTTTTTCTTTTTGTTCTTTTGGTTTTGTTCTTGTGTCTTGTCCTTACTCTAGCACTACGCCTAAGAAGACTAGAGCCCATAGGACTTCCTCCTCTTCTTCTGCTTCTTCCCCTTTGAGCGATTTGTTTCCGAGTGAGGGAAACCAAGAGCTTTATGAGTCTTCAAAAGTTAAGAGAAAGATTTGGTCTAAGCAGAAAGTAGCCATTAGGGCTAATTTTGAGTGTAGGGCTGGCTACCATTGTTGGATATTGGTCCTCTACCACCAGCTACCCTGATTAGAGAGTTCTACTTGAACCTCTCTATCCGTGTCTATGATTCCAACACTTTAGTAAAGAGTTGGATACAAGTTGTAGAGTTCACCATTACTCCTAAGGTAGTGGTTGATGCTCTTAGGATACCATTGGTCCAGCACCCTATCTATCCCTATGATGGGTCCCCTCCTTTGGACGACATCATGTCTTACATCACTGGGTCTTCTATCCAGTGGGGTTCTAATCCTCGGATCACCACTGCTGAGCTTACTGAGTTACACTATCTTTTCTTTAGGATAGCGTGTCATTCTTTGTGGCCTATCACTCATCTGCACACCATTCCCTTGGAGCGACGTGCATTTTCGTACGCTCCTGTTACGGATGCTCCCATTAGTTTTCCTCATTTGTTTCTTTGTTCTGTGAACGAAGTTTATAGGAGTCCTTCTACCGCTCATGCTCTTTTTCATCCTGTTTTCATTCATAGGATTTTGTTATATTTAGGTTTAGATGACTTCCCCGCTTCTAAGCCCGTACACATAGTTGCTCCCATAGGTGGCTCCTTTCTTAGGCAGAGGGCTGCTCATATGAGAGAGAGCTCTAAACGCCCTCGTGTTGAGCCTTCTGGTACCGCACCCCCTCCTTCTTCTACAGGTACTACTTCTAATGAGGCATCTACTCATCATGTTGCTGTTGCTATTCCTTCATCATCTACTTCGGATGACTTTGACATTCGTCGTACTTTGGAGACTGTTTTGACCGTTCAGGCGGCTTAGGGTCAGATTTTGGTGGACATGCTTGTTGAGCTCTGTGCTTTGCAAGCAGATTTGGTGCATCTTTGTCATTCGCCTTCGCCACCTCCTTTTATGAAGTCAAGAATTTATTTTTGTTTTACTTGTATTTTCCACACATGCATTTATGCATTTATTGAGTATTTCAGGAAATATATAGGTTGATTCAGTCATGATGCTGTCTACACTTGCAATTGATGGATAGTAGTTAGGTTGCATTATTTTGTAATGGGCATTATCTTTGTAAAGGGCTTTTACTTGTAACTTTAAGTATTGTGTCTGTGTTTTGTCATGAATTGCCAAATGGGGAGTTTGTTAGGTTCTAAGTACTTAGGAACTATTGTATTAGAACTCTAATTTGTATTGTTGGCAAACCATAATCAAAACAGGTTGTTAGTCTTGTTTTTAGACTTGCTCAAAGTATGCCGTTTATATAAAGTTGGAATCGAGTTAACTGTAGAATTGAGTGTGCAATTCTAACTGACTTGATCGATCGAAAGTCGTGCAAATTG
>NW_027069548.1:1738490-1746668 GCF_002906115.3 Quercus suber
TTCTCTATTGGTAAGATTGTGAAGAAACCAAATTGAGTCAAACATTAAAAGATAAAAATTGGGTCATTTAATATTTGTGGAAATCTAAATTAAATGAAAATAGTGATACATTAATTTATAGAAATTATATAGTAAAATTTATAGTATTATATTTGCATCACTCCTTAGGTGGAGTCCATAATTCTGCTCAACAGGTCCTTTTCATTCTTTTGAACCATAGACCATGTCTATGGCTTTTCCAAAGAAGCGTATGAGTCGGACATGACTTTTATAAGTCTTAGGGGCCCGTTTGGTTTGTATTTTCAAACAACATTTTTTAGTTTTTAAACAGCATTTCACGCATTTCAATACACTTTTTCACCCACACGTATTTCAAAAAACTACAAACAACAATTTTCAAACTACTCTACCAAACACCCCCTAGGTCTTCCTACCAAGTCCTTCTCGTCAATGTGCTATGCTTTATTTAGGTTGATGACATATCATTTGTTAAGGAAAAGTAGCACTTATGGAATCATAATCTCGTGGGACCATGTCTATAATCTTTTTACCTTTTTTCCCTCATTAATGCGTTTTTCAATAAGACTTTTATAACTCTTCCAACCAAGTTTTATATATGCCTATAGACATTTATTCTACCCAATGCATGAAAAATGCTTTTATGCATTGATTATATATATATATATATATATATATTCTTCTATTGATTCTCGTCTGGTTCTCTATTAGTAAGATCGTGCAAAAACCAAACTGAGTCAAGCATTATAAGATAAAAATTAGTTTATTTAATTTATTTTGAACACGAACCGAGTTTAATCTCAATATTAAACTAATCACATATTCAAGTTTGTGGGTTTTAGTTAGCTCAACTGGTAAAGTCTTTGATTGTTGTATAAGAGATCTAGGGTTTAATTCCCACCTACACCAAAAACTGATTGGTGTCTTGGTCTGATGATAAAGAGCTATCATCAAGAGCGAATGCCATAGGTTAAAACTCTCTCTCTCAAAAAAAAAAAAAACACATATTCAAGTTTGGTTCATTTTTTTGTTCAACAAGTTCAAGCTTGTTTGTAAGCTATTTTTTTAACTTAATCTTTCTTTATATATGGTAAACACCATGACTAAATTGGTTTTAATCCCTTCATAGATATATATTAATGTTTAATAACAAATTCTAGTTGAAGTTACGTTATTGAGTTAATTAGAATGATTTTTGTTTATAAACTTATAAAAATTAGATTCATCAACCTTGTACTACTTAAATAGTATATTGATCAATGACAATCTTTTACATTTTATATGGTTTTGTCTCTATTAGTAGGATAATGGCTAAATAATTAAATTAACCATTTTAATCGTTTAAATTTAAACTTTTAGACAAATAATGGCATGACATTTTATGAATTGGCATGGTTAAATATGATGAAAAAAAATATTGGAATTTTCTCCCTAAATTTACATGTTAATGCACCACACAATAGACCGTATGTCACCTAAAAGAATATTCATATTTATAAATATAATTTGCCTTTTAGGTTTTTTTTTTTAAAAAAAAAAAAAAAAAAAAACTCTGTACTTCTGTAGTAAGGAAGAAAATCAAAGAGATTGTGCAGTACATGTAAATTTGAACAAGATTGCTGAGGCACGGGAAAAAAATTCTGTAGTGAAGAAGAAAATCAAAGAGATTGTGTAGGTATGTATGAATTTGAAGGAGATTGCTGAGGCACGCATTTATTTTGGAGGATGTGGTCTCTGCAATCTGTATAATCTCATGTTGTCCAGGTTGAATAAAATATTAAAATTGCATTCAACAAGTCGTGGTAGCAGTGGCACAGGCAGACCAGGTTGGTTTTTCCCCTTCTTTTTTATTTATTTATTTTATTATTTTTTTTTTTTTTTAATTTTGCTTTCTCTTTCATCCTAGAATTCTGCCGTGTCTATGCGTTCAAATTTTCGGGCATTATTTATACTTGGAAAAGAGAAAAGAAATTGGAACCATTACTTTACATGGTTTTTAATTTTTAATCCCCTACATGGCAAGAGCACGGCTACNCAAAAAAAAAAAAAAAAAAAAAAAAAAACCGCGAAAGTAGCACTCATGGAGTCATGACCTTGTGGGACCATGTCTACAACCTTTTTACCTGGGTTTTCTCCTTAATGCGTTTGGCAGTAAGACTTTTGTAATTAAGTCTTCCTACCAAGTTTTTCCTATGAACATTTGTTCTACCCCATGCCATGGCAAGTCTCACAATTGTAAGATCATGAAGACACCAAATTGAGTCCAGCATTAAAGATAAAAATTGGTATATTTAATTTAATTTTAAACACAAGCTAAGTTCAATCTCAATATTGAACTAATCACATATTTAAGTTTGGTTCATTTTCTTATTCAACAAGTTCAAACTTGTCTATAAGCTATTTAATTTATTAATCTTTCTCTATATATGATACACACCATGACTAAAATTTTTTAATCCCTTCATAAATATATATTAATGTTTAATAACAAAATTCTAGTTGAAATTATATTTGAGTTAATTAGAAATGTTTTTGTTTAAAAAATTCTAAAAATTAAATTCATCAACCTTGTACTATTTAAACAGTATATTGATCGATGACAAATCTTGCACTTTTCATATTTTTTTTGCCTTTATTAGTAGAATAATGGTTAGGTAATTAAATTAGCCATTTTTAAGGGTTTAAAGTTTAAACTTTTAGACAAACTAGTTGCGGACCAGCACGTTGCATGTGATAATTTTTTTTAATGATGATCTCATTAAATTAATTTTTGCAAATTGGACTAATTTAATAAAGAGTAATGTAATTCATAATCATATTTTCATTATTATAGGAACAATCTCAAATGATATATATATATATATATATATAATTTTTGTTGTACCAAAATATAAAAAAAAAAATACAATTTTTCTCAAGAATTTAAAAAGAAAGTTAGTGAAAATATTAATTTTTTAATAAAATTCATTTATAACATTTTGTGTATCATTAAAAAATATATAAAATTTGAAAATTATTCTTTTAGTTTTAAACAAACTTTCTCAAACTCTATTTTTTTTCCTACCAAAAACTACAAATTTGTCCACTCAAAAGGATTAAAAAATAAACAAAACTTTGTAATGTCTAATAGTTTATCATCTAAATGGATCACTAAAAAAAATCAAATTCTAACTTGCTAAACAACTAATTAAAAACCAAACCAAATCAAACCAATGGGATAAAGAAAAAGAACTTGTGATCATGAATTTGAATACCAAAATACCTAAATATGCATAAAAGTTTATACAAATTATCAAAAAGAGAAACAAATGTGACATGAAAATTAAATTAGCAATAAAAAAAAGAACCATTAGTGAAAAAAAAAAAAAAAGTGGCTGAAACAATAAGAAAATCCACCAAAAGAGAAACAAAATTGGAGTGAGAGAGTGCTGACCTTTTTTGTTGTGAATAACTTGGAAGGAATAGGGGAGAGAGAGAGAGAGAGAGAGAGGTGGATATAAAGTAATAAGATTTTATCTGAAAATTAAGATGGAAGAGGAAGGGTAAAAGTAAATGAAAGGTTGAAAAAAGTGAAACGGTAGAATTTAAGAAAATATAAATGAAAAAAATTAAAAAATCTATAAAGGAAATCAAATAAAAATTAAATTTAAAAAGAAAATAATTGGAGAAGATGAAATATTGAACTAAGAAAACAATGGTTTAAAAAGATGAAAAGTTGAACAAAGTAAAAATTTGAAAAAAAAAAACAAAACAGAAAATAAGAAAGGATGCTAAATATGTGGTAGAGAAAGAGTTTTGTAAATTTTATTGCAAAACCTTCATTATTTATATATAGTATAGATATGTATAGACATTGCTTTTGGCTTTTGATTTTTTCATTGATTTTATATTTTAGTTATAAACTTCCAAATTAAAGTAAATGAATACGAAGTTATATATAAAGTTAAAACCATCTAAAATGAATGTGTAAATTAATAATCAATCCATATTTTTTTGAAAAGGCAACGACTTTTGATTGCAAAGAAAAGAAATTGGAACCAGTACATGGATTTAAAATTTTAATTCCATGGCAAAATCAGTGACCTTTATCAATTACGGTGAAATAGCAACAACTTTTAACTGTCGTCCCATGCAAAACCGAGTTGTTTTTGATCCGCCACTACTTTAGACACAGGTTAAAAGGGCCATCATGTTCATGAGTCTTTGCACTCCTCAACACTCCATTAATTTCATCAACCCTTCAATTCTTTACCGTTTTGAGTGTTTGTTTTTACTGCCTCCAATGAGAATTCCACTCTTTTCAAGGCTTCTCCTGATATTCTTATGCTCACTTACCCTCATCTTTGCCGTGTCTGGTCAATGTCTTCGTGATCAACAATCCTATTTGCTGGAATTCAAGAACAGCCTCGACTTTGACAGTGATTCTTCCACTAAACTGGTGCGTTGGAATGAAAGTGTTGATTGCTGTTCTTGGGAAGGAGTAACCTGCAGCGAGGGACGTGTTGTCGGTCTCTACCTCAACAGCGAATCAATCTCTGGTATACTTGACAGTTCAAGTAGCCTTTTCCATCTTCATTATCTCCAAGACCTGAGTTTGGCTGATAACAACTTCCTCCTCAGTACTATTCCACCAGAATTTGGAAATCTGATAAATTTGAGTTATTTGAGTTTGTCACATGCTGGCTTTAGTGGGCAGATTCCGATTGAGATTTCACACCTCACAAGGTTGGATACTCTCGATTTGTCTACAACACCTGAATTTCTCCCCGTCGAGTTTGGTCTCCGGGTTCCTCAGGGCAAGCTGGGACTTTGGAGCCCAAATTTCGCTACACTAGTTCAGAACCTTACGCGCCTTAAGGAACTTTATCTTGATCATGTAAATATATCATCGCAAGGGAACGAGTGGTGTCAAGCCTTATCATCTTCACTGCCAAATCTAAGAGTGTTGAGCATGTCAGATTGTAATCTTCAGGGGCCTCTTGATTCCTCTTTACAGAAGCTTCAATCTCTCTCAATAATTAATCTCAACGCTAATAATTTTTCTGCTCCAGTTCCAGAATTTTTTGCAGATTTCAGAAATTTGACATCCTTGAATCTCCGTTCTTGTGGATTGAAGGAACAATTTCCAAAAAAGATCTTCCAGGTTCCAACACTGCAGATGGTAGACTTATCAGATAATGAACTACTTCAAGGTTCATTGCCAGAATTTTATCCTAATGGTTCTCTTCAGTCACTGCTGCTTAGCGGAACACAATTTTCAGGAACGCTTCCTGATTCTATTGGCAACCTTAAAAGGTTATCTAGAATAGATCTTTCAAGGTGCAATTTCAATGGGTCAATCCCAAGCTCCATGGCAAACCTTACTGAATTGGTTTATTTGGCCATGTCATTAAACAACTTCACCGGATCAATTCCATCATTCAGCATGGCAAAGAACCTGACCATGATAGATCTTCCTTATAATCATTTGACAGGTCAGATTCCAGCATCTCTTTTTTCCCTTCCATCATTGCGAACATTGCTTCTTGGCAACAACCATTTTTCTGGTCAACTCCATGAATTTTCAAATGTTTCTTCCTTCCTGTTAGAAGATCTTGATTTGAGTAGCAACTACTTGGAAGGGCCAATTCCCACGTCTATCTTTGAACTCCAAGGTCTTCGAGACCTAAAACTTTCTTCAAACAACTTTAATGGCTCTTTACAGCTTAATGCGATTCAGCAGTTGAGAAATTTTACCTATCTGGATCTTTCCAATAACAACTTGTTGACCGAATATAATGGAACTAATTCCTCACTATCCTCCTTTCCCCAAATTGTGAGATTGAATTTGGCTTCTAACAAGTTGAAAACATTTCCTGAATTCTTGAGACACCAAGCCAGTTTAGAACTTCTAGACCTTTCAGAGAACCAAATACATGGGGAGATACCCAACTGGTTTTGGAAAATTCCTATACCTTTTTATGTAAATCTCTCATGTAACTACCTTGAGGGACCTTTACATAATCTTTCTTCAACAAATTTCCTAGACCTTAGCTCCAACCAACTCCAGGGACAACTCCCAACTCCCCTTCCATTTTGTTATTATCTGGACTTGTCAAGGAATAATTTCTACTCTGTTATACCAGAGCTAGACTTTTCATGGAGTTTCTTCTCTCTTAGTGCTTTCTTATCTCTTTCGAGCAATAAATTCCATGGGCAAATCCCTGAATCAATATGCAATGCTACTGCTCTTGGAGTTCTAGATCTGTCTAATAATTCCATAAATGGAACAATTCCCCAATGCTTGTTGTCTTCAACAAGTAATAATTTAAAGGTTCTGAATCTAAGGAGAAACAAACTCACTGGCAAAATCTCTGATACATTTCCAAGCAATTGTAGTTTACAAACTCTGAATGTCAACACAAACCTACTGGAAGGAGTGGTACCAAAGTCTCTCGCCAATTGCACAAATTTGGAGGTATTGGACATTGGGAACAACAAGATACATGATTCCTTCCCTTGTCACTTGAAGGGCATGTCTAATTTGCAAGTCCTAGTCTTGCATTCGAACAAATTTTATGGATCTGTTGGTTGTGGAGGGTCAAATGTTACTTGGCCGATTCTTCAAATTGTAGACCTAGCCTCTAACAACTTTAGTGGTAGGCTATCAATAAAATCCTTGGCTAACTCAAAGTTAATGATGGCTGATAATAAGGCTCAATCAGGGCTCAATTACCTCCAATTTGAACATAGAGTATACATTAGTGGTAATTATTTTTTTTCTTCTTTGATACGAAGTGATAATTATTATTATCAAGATGTAATAACAGTTACCATTAAAGGTCAGATAATTGAGTCGGTGAAGATTCTTACTACTTTCACTTCAATTGACATTTCAAGCAACAATTTTGAAGGGCCAATACCAGAAGAAATAGGAGTACTCAAATCCTTGCATATTCTCAACTTGTCGCACAATTCTTTCACAGGGCAAATCCCACCATCTTTGGGAAATTCAAGTCAACTTGAGTCACTAGACTTATCAAGCAACAAGCTTAGTGGTGAGATCCCTGTGCAACTTGCAGATAGTCTTACTTTCCTTGCAGTCTTAAACCTCTCATTTAATCAATTAGTTGGGCCAATTCCATACATCAAGCAATTTGCAACATTTTCGGAAACTTCCTATGAAGGGAACAAAGGATTATGTGGGTCCCCTTTGAAGACAACATGCACATCTCCAAAGCCAAGTTCGCCACCTCCAACATTTCAAGATAGTAACTCAAATTCTCGGCCTTCGATTGACTGGAATTTCCTAAGTGTAGAGCTGGGATTTGTTTTTGGCTTTGGGATGGTCATTTGGCCGATTATGTTTTGTAAGTGGTGGAGGATTCGGTATTGCAAACACATTGATGACATTTTATTCAGAATCTTCCCACAGCTGTACCTTGGAGGAAAACAATACCGTGGAATCCGAGCACATGGGAATGCGGGGCGGAGGCATTAGGTATGGTAAGACGTCTGTGCTATTTCTTTTCCTTTTCGCTTTCATTATAAGAGCAAAATAAAAATGTATCCAAGCAATTGGGCGTGAGCTTTGTTGGGTAAGATGTTTGTACTATTTCATATTCGCAATGAACATTATTTTAAGATTATATTAAAATAAGCTGTTTTCATATACAACTGGCTTGAGATTTTAATCAGCAATTCTATATATTTAAAAAATTTCTATTTCTTTTTGTTTGTCTAAAATTATAACAGGTAGAATTGTACCATGTCTATAGTTTTAAATACAAGGACATTACTTTTGTTTTTTAGATTTAGATGATAGAGTATTATGCAACTTAATCAAGAATTATATATATGTAAAATATATATTTTAAATATTAAATATATATTCTAAAAATAAATGAAAAACTTATTGTAAATATAAAATCACATGTAAAAGTAAAATTTTAATTTATGTTAATGATAAATGCTTATCATGTTAGACCAACCTTTTATCAAAAAGCCAAGAATTTTATAGCTCAATTAGCAAGTTTTATTGTTTTCAACAGAGACATCTAAAATTCAAATCGTCCCTCTCCCGTTGTAACTATCAAGTTTTATGAATAAATAAATAAATAAAAACCAAATATTGATTATAAAATAATTTAAAACAAATAATAAAACTCATTTTAAACATTT
>NW_027069549.1:0-8486 GCF_002906115.3 Quercus suber
TATGCCACAAAGACATCAATTATGCCACAAAGACATCAATTATGCCATGAAGACATCAATCCACCACAAAGATGGGTGCCAAGATACCAATGTCACAAAGACTACGACATATGGCTGGGTAATCACAGGTTACAACCCAAGGGTAAAAGCATAAAAAGCTCACAGTTTACATGAAATTAAAACACTATTTAATTTCAATTAGTTTCACAAAAACCTTTGAAATACCCAATATATTCACAAGGTTCTCAATTTTTCCAAAATCATTTCTTGCCAATAACATTTTCTATCGATTTTCCCAATATCACAAGTCAAGATAAAAACATCTTTATAATTTGCAAATAGTGCAATTAATCCATAAAATCCACTCCCAATAATTATATCAAAGATGCTTATCTCTTCCATACTAACAAATCATGCATTTCCCTATATGCAATATTAAACATGATGCGCTTTTCATATATAATCATATATAACAGGATCACAACACAATACTTTTTAAGAAAACATAGTTCTACAAATAATTTTCCAAAATGTGTCTGACCCAAAAAAAAATTTTATGCAACGTGATTATTTTCCAAAAAAATCCCATTAAAAAGTTACTTACCTTGCAACCCACAAAAAGGCCTAATTCTCCAAGCTCCAAATAAGATTAGCTAGAACCTAAACAATATCAAGTAAACTTATCAAAATAGGCATAAAGCTTAACATTGCACCTAGCCACGAATTAGAAATTGCTAACTAAGAAATTAATTAGGCAAGCCTAGCATTTAACCTCACAAATAATGTATTACACTTCCAAAGTTGCTCAACAATTTCATTACAAGGCATAGACTCCAACTTATCATCATGTCATTCCAAGCTTCTCCTTTACCATAAGAGATCCTAACACTTTATAAATTTCTTCCTCAATATACATGTCATTTTCAAGAAACCCACAAAACAACAACATATATAACAATACCCACCATTACAAACCCAAAATGTAACTCCTCCACTAGCTCCAAATACACAATAAAAATTAGATTCATCAATTGTTTCACATTAGAAAGTCAAAACCCCCAAATCTTTACTGTGGGTAAATCTCAAATGGCTGCCATTGCACAAAATCCACAACCATTCATCCAAATCCACAACCATTCATCCAAATTGGTCCAACAAAGCAAAACCCATAAACATTATCACAAGAATATCATTCCAAAACTTAGATTACAAAAACCTCAAGCAAAATACAAAAACCCACAAAAAGTATAAAAGCTCATACCTTAAATAAGATGAGATGTAGGTGTTTAAGAGGTTTTTAGAAAGCTTTCTGATGAACTTCACTGGAAAAGATGGTGGAAGTGATGAGGAGTGTACCGGTGGGAGAGTGAGGGAGAGGAGTGTGCGTATATGTGCTGTGTTGAGTGAAAATGAAAAAGAAAAGAAGAACAAGAATGAGTGACCGGCCAAGAGAGTGAGACTGTAAGATGATATTTGTGTGGTGGGGAAGTGAGTGGGGTAAGTGGGCACATGTGAAAGCAACTAAAAATCTGACCATATATATATATTTTTTTTCCTTCTTTAGTGGGCTGGCCCGTTACATCCGAATAACTAGTGAAGACAAGACTTCGAGAAGTCCGTTAGTAGCAAGAGCTTGGAGGGCTCAAGTACATTGGGTAGATTAGGCTTGGAAGGTTTTTTTGATATTCGTGTACTCCAACTTATTCACTAATGGATCGATTTAGGCTTGGGGAGCTGCAAAGAGTTTTTTCGCCAAGTACTTTGGTTTCCTTTTCAATAACACTGTGGGCGCAATGAAAAAGGGAGGATTAAAATTGGAGTCGCCACCTAGTTATATAGTCTAGGAACTATGAATATAGCGTCATTTTGAGGAAGGACCTTTGATCTTACTACCAGAGTTTGGGTTCGGAGTTTAGGTACGCTCTTAGGAAGTTGTTAGGCACCTAAGATCGCCCAACCCTAAGGTTGGCCTCCCATCATTGTGTTCTATATCTTAACCCTATTAAAAAACCATTCAAATACTTGTATTCTAGACACACACACACTAATATGCATCTAGCAAACAACATGGCATCTTTAACCCTAAACACATACATATCCATCTATCCAAACAAAAGAGAGCCAAACATATAAAAGAAAACTGTAGCATTCATCTAAAACAAAACAACAACTTAAACATGGCAGCAAGCATATCATTAAAAAATATATATATAAAAAAAAATGTTAATATACTAGAAACCCTAATCATAGATCTAAAAACCCTAACACAAATCCATGAACATTGCTAATGCATGGCTTACCCATTACTTACCTCTTAACAACACAGCACCTATGGTATCAATGCATGAACATGTGAATGAATGGCATAGCATTAAAACTAAGAAAACCCTAACCTAAACCCTAATCTAAACATGTGATAACAACAAACACGTTAAAAGGCAAACAAACAGTCATGGGGCTTGAAACATATGGAAAAGAGGCTTATACAAAAATACATAGAAGGCAGAACAAAACAAACAAAGAATTAGGGTTTTCTGGGTAATGGCATCATGCACGCTAAAACAAGCCTGCGTATGCATGAGTTCAGCTTGCGTGTGCAAGATAGATCATATGTACGTAGATCCTTACCTAGAAACCCTAATCAACAAAAACAAGGCAGAAACCAAAAACGTAAAAATCTAGCAACCTATCATGCTTAAAGACTGAAAGAAAGATTAAAAAAAAAATTATAGTAGATTTTTTATTTTTTAAGCATACCTTAAAGAAAAAGCTCCTAGGTTTGATTTTTAACTGTTCCACTCAGTCAAATCTATTCACAATTCAATGAAATAGTGATTAGTAATCTTAAACTCAAAGAATTAGGACCAAAAAAGGTCACACTCAAATAAAAAGAGACTTGAGGGTGTTTTGTAAGAAACTACCTTTTGATTCACTATTTTCTAGTGAATCTTAGGTTTTTCCCATGGGATTTCTGTGTGTTTTGAAAATGTACCATGTAAGGCTCTTTATAGTTGAAAAAATGGGATTTGGAAACCACCTAACCAAATCTACCCTTAAGTTTTCTCACTTGTTTAATCCAAGAAAATAAATATATATATATATATATATATATATTTACATACGCTATATGGTTTCGAATATATAATTAACGTTGCAGTTCCTGCCCATAGGATCGCGTGGCCTAATGGATAAGGCGCTCGCCTCCGGAGCGGGAGATTGTGGGTTCGAGTCCCATCGCGATCGGATTTTTTGTTTTCCACTTTTCGTCTTTTGTTCAGTGTCAATTATGGACCCCTCCTTTTCTATCTAGGAAAGCCCAACCCAACCACTGATTCTTTATTATTATTGTTTTATATTTTTTTATACCAAAATTAAATAGATGTATTGCATATTCACACCAACTTTTTTATCAAATAGTATCTCTCCAGATGTCAAAGATTCAAATATTTGTAGAGAAAAGAAATGGGTAACAATATCTATTTGAAGCTATTGTCATGTAGTATTAGAGTCATTATTTTATTTTTATTATTCATAACCAATCTCTATAAATAAGTTATTAATGAAATAATTTTGCTAGCCTTACAAACGTACCATATAAAGATATAAAGTATTTCATTTTCATCTCATATCCTACGCAATAAATTTCATCACATCAAAAACGTTGCATGCATAATGCGAAACAAAATATAAGAAAATTTTGGTACACTGTTGGTAATTTTCCTGGAGTTGATTAGCCTTCATAAGGATGTTTTTGATGGTTAATAAGAGTTTGCTACTTAACCGAGGACTGGCCGATTAGGAGTCGGTATTATTTGCATTGTGATCATTTTCATTTCCTCTTAGAAGATGAAGATTTTCACCTTAATAATTTATTCAAATAGAGGGCAAGACTTCCGTCCAATGCATTAGACAAGATACAAGATCGATGTATGTTGATAACATATCACATTTAATGCATTGGACATAAGCCAAACCTTTGGATTGATTTAGAGAAAAGAAAATATTATATTCTATTTAAATTACTTGAATAGAATATGAAATGATAACTCTTTCTTGTTGCATAAATTTTATGAATAAATTTGACAATTGTAAATAAATGGATTTGAAATGATTAGATGTAATATATTATTTCAAATCAATATTGTTACAAATCTTTGTTTGAAAAAAATCGTCAACACTCAAATTATTATGTGTCATTAAATTTATATCTAACTATTTAACTCCTTGTGTTTGGATAATTCGATAATTGGGAGAGAAATTTGAACTTCGATGTCTCTTTTAGAATATGCCAACCAGTTGAATTATAAAACTTTTGACATATCCAACTATTTAACTAGAAATTGTTTTTCAAATCCCTTAATTTTTAAATGCATCCCAGGACCCAAGTGCACATAAAATCCATTGACTAAGAAAGATTTACATGTTGACCATCATTTCAAGTTGATATGAAGTTACTATAAACCGAAGAAAATATCAGGGATGAGAGAAGCATTGTGACTTAAATGATTGTACAATATCTACATAAACAAGAATGAGAGTCTGTAGGAAATGGTTAGTACAAAAAATTTTACAACTGGGAAAACAAAATTACTCATCTTTTGAATAAGAGAACAAGAATGGGAGCCCATGGTTGGTTTAACATCTGGAACTTGCAGCAGACCCAATTGTTAACTGGCAATTTAGAAGCAAAAGTGTGTACAGTCTCAGATTCTGCCCTGGATAGCAAAACCCAATATATATCTATTAATGCAGATTCAACCATTAAAATCCTAAGAAGTTCATAAGCACCAAAGTCCCTTATTGGAGGGGAAAAAGAAGGAAAAATTGCCTAAATAATAAACAACATCAAATATTAATCACTATACATTTATATGGCTCATGTGGAGAGAATCTATGATAGGATAATACTGAATCAATCTTCATGTAACCTCACTCATTTTACCTATATATTGAATAAAGTTTATAACAATGAAACTTTCACCAAAATCATACTGATCTAAGGGACCTTAAATAGAAAGGCAAGCAGCTAAGTTGGAACTTGGAAGGTTGCAGATGGAGTGCCAGAAATTTGTTTCTTTGGAATTCGTGCTTAAACTTAATACTTAATTTGGCTAATAAAAAGAAGGAAAAAAAAAAAAAAAAAAATCAACCATAAAGGAAATTATCTGCACATACAGCCTGTGCAAATTCAATTATATCACCCTAAAATAATATCTAATATTTGATCAAATCAAATTGTCCATGTAAACGACAAATCAAACCTTTCAAGTATGGTTTGTTACTCAGATGACTGTTTATGTCTTAACAAAGTAACTTTGAATTGTTCATTCTGCTAATTGGGAGCAAAATTACGCATGAGCTTTAAAATTTGGCCTTGACTGACCACATTAGCATGTTGCAAGCTTCGGTCAATCAGATTATGATAGGTGAGCCAGATAAAGCACAGATCATTCATTGAAAACTAGGATAGTGAGCAAAAGAAATTTAATAATCATAAGAATCAACAAGAGAAGAAATATCACCAGCCGCCAGGATGCCCCACATAAACCACCAAGCTGATAAGCCCTCCTGGCATTAGGATTCCCTTTGCAGCTTCCAGTGCAAGTAGTGTTGTTTCTGGCTTTGTAATTATTGTTTTGTCACCACCAGGAAGGTAACCTAAACTGAATGCAACAAGCCTAAAAGCACCCACGTCATCAATTTTTTCCTGGTCAGAATGCATGTGTTGTGGTTCTTGATAAAATACAGCAATATGATTTACAAATTACAATATTGCCTGATGTTATATGAATCCATAAAGGGTTACAAAATAATTATAATAACTAAAATTAAATATAATAGCATAAATACAAAAATGGAACCAATTTTATCGTCTCCTTGCTTGTAGAATAGATACCACAGTTCTTTTTCTTTTTCTTTTTTTGATAGGAAATAGATACCACAGTTAATTGCTATAGATGATTTGATGTCTTCTTTCTAGATAATTTTTTAACTATATGATCATAAATGCAGTCACTACTTATTTATTTAATATTTCCCAGCCGATGTAAATATTTCCACTGCAAACAGAATTAAATGACCAAGTGAACATGCTGTACCTATATATATATACATATCAGGGACGCTATTTGTGGCAGCTACTCGTGCTAGTTGTACCAATATTTATACCATGTTATAGCATTTTTATGTGTTCCCTACAAATCTTGGTTCTAAGCACTGTCTCAAGAACTTGGATGTGGAAAGTTCATTTACTGAAGCATAAAAGTATCTTACAGACCTCCACCATGAGTTGGATCAGAAAAGAATAAAAAAGGAAAGCCAGGAAGATGTGCCGGGGAAAAGGAGAGGGGGAAAAAAGGAACTAGCATGTTTACTCACTAATATAAAAATACTCGTGCTAGTTGTACCAATATTTATACCATGTTATAGCATTTTTATGTGTTCCCTACAAATCTTGGTTCTAAGCACTGTCTTAAGAGCTTGGATGTGGACAGTTCATTTACTGAAGCATAAAAGTATCTTACAGACCTCCACTATGAGTTGGATCAGAAAAGAATAAAAAAGGAAAGCCAAGAAGATGTGCCGGGAAAAGGAGAGGGGGAAAAAAGGAACTAGCATGTTTACTCACTAATATAAAAATACCCATTTTGGAACACTGCCTTTAAAGCAAAGTGAAAGTGCTATGGACTATAAACACGTGGTGTGTGTGTGTGTGTGTGTGTATATATAGAGAGAGAGAGAGAGAGAGTTAGGTTCAAGTTATATTTAGTGTAATTTTAAGCAATGTTACACCACCCAATAACTTGTTAATGAATTTATATTTTGAAAATTTCACCATTAGATTACATGTTCTATATGTTCTAAACATGCATGTCAATTTTCATATCAATCAGATATTATTTACCATTCGATCCATAAACTCATATTTTATGCATTATTTTAAACTACAAAAACTTGAATTTATACAATTGATAGATGACATGACGATTGATCTTTGATCACCTTAAAATTTTGCAAGCATAGAGAATATACAAAGATAATGTAATTCAACAGTCGATTTGTCAAAATTCATATTCAATTAAAAAATATTGATTAGTGTAACACTGCTTAGAGTTACACCAAATGTAACTTAAACCCAACTCATATATATATATATATATATGATGCAATTGAGAAGCCACCTCTAAAGCCTAATGATGCAAGTGAGATGGCCTGAAGTTTGAAACCATAAGTAAATTCTCCCTCATATTGTTTCAATAATCATGTCTACTAAAGTTGGAGTATCTCATATTTTCAAATAATTGAGTATTCTTTTGAGGTCCTTATGAAAGTAAAGATTGTAACAAAGTTTCAGTCAGAAAAGGTAAAAGCAAACAGAAAGTAAATTTGTATTTAATCAATTGAAAAACTTAATAATTTACATCATTTCATTGCTTATAAACACAGAACATTTAAATAAAGATTGTAAGAAACTTGAGTCATAGTAAGTACCTCACAGAGGCCTCTGGAACAACTTCGTCCATTTTACTGTGGCACATGGGCAATAGTTTAACAAGCTCTTTCTGCACATATTTGCAACCCATAAGCAATTGCACTACAACTTGTAAAATTACCAATGCAATTACTTTTTGATAAGTCCTAAGAATATACAACATGTCTCCAATTACTAAAGACCAGTAAACTATATCATTTGTTATAAATGGTGTAATTATGATACATTTAGCAACGATTAAACAGTTTAATCAACAATATGTATGTAAGCTTTGTTGCTCATAATTACATATTTGACACATGAGATGCATAAAAAAAATAAAAACAAATCTCAAATAAACAATTCTAAGTTCTAGATTAGATATCTAAGTAGTCCCTCAGGGTCATCTAATGAAATAGGAACGATATAAATTTGTTTGCATCTATATTAGCAATTCCACTTTTTTTCCTCTCTTTTTGGATATCTAAAAACCTTATCTTCAATTTCCTGCTCAACTAGAAAGAGTTCACATTTCACAACTCTTACCTGATCTGATATTGAGAGAGATGACAAGTGAAAATAAAAAGGTGACACACAAAGGCCAAATTCTATTCTTGTTCTCTAGTGAACTCCACAATTAAAAATAAAAGGGAGATCAAGGCCAACCGGTACTGTTGTGACACTATCTCTTTTTTTTATAAGTAAGTAAGTAAGTATTTTATTAAACAAGACTACTTCGTGTGCATGAAAGTGAACACAAAGAAGTCTAAAGGATTAGAAAGGTCACGCACAGAAAGACAATTATTCTAAAAACTCAAGAATGGAGTTACTATGAGTAAAGCCCCACACATGAGACCAATCAAACAATGATCTAGCAAATAGCTCTATCGATTTTATCCATGAAATTTTTTATATCCTCAAATGTATGACAATTTAGTTCCCACCACAAAGTCCACATCAAATATAACAGAACCAGACAGGAGTCAGGGGGGGGGGGGGGGGGGGGGGGGGGTGG
>NW_027069549.1:9324-15847 GCF_002906115.3 Quercus suber
TAATTGCAAAAGAGCTCTGCAATCTTCTGTGCCAGTGTGCAAAAAGACATTTTAAAGTTCACCACTAAATCTAGAATGTGGTATTATTTCCTAGAAAGGAGCAGTTAGTCATAAATGACAGCATGACCAGGTGCAACTTAATCTCCTTGTAAAGGATGAGCAAATCACTTGCAAGATAGGAAGTGAAGTCAGCAGGGAATATGCATGGCAAGCATCTCATCATTGAGTATTGCATTAATTATTCAACAAAAGATATATTGGGACCTTAAAAAATGGCTTCCACGAATTGTTGGTTAACAGAAAGATAAGAAACTTGTAGAGAGTAAGCCAACAAACCTAATGTTCCTATTTATGCTTACATGAAACAAAAATTCCTTAAAAACTTCACACACAACCCCAAAAGCTAAAACTCACATCAGGTGCTTTGCATTCAATTTGGTACAGAAAAGAGATTCTTACAGAAGGTTGGTATTTATCATTGTAAAAATTTTATTTTCTGCGGTATTTATAGTGCACTTATATATTTATTTCAGTTCGTTGTCTTCTATAGGGTTTCCACTATAACGCTAATAATTAATCAATTTGCAATTTTGCACTTAGTCAATAAAGGTTTGGTATTTTGAACATCAAAAATATAACTTTACCACATTGGTCAATGTAATTCTCTTACCATGACATATAATACCCCATCAAGTGATAATATATTAACATAAGCTCATCCATTAAGAATGTCACCACTATTTATATCCAACAGAACAATGGCAGACTAAGCATCACAAAAGAAAGTCTTTTAACCATAGATTGTTGTGACCAAAGTCATTACACTGTAGCAGTAAAGAACCCAATTCAATTTTTCAAAAAAAAAAAAAAGTGTCATATAAGTTTCAAATCAAGTACAAATTTATCCAAACTAATAAGGGTTTTTATTTATTCAATTATTTTTTTGAGTAAAGAATCAAAACAGAAAACCAAATATACAACTAAATAAAAACCAATATTTCAAGGAATCCAGTGTATAGGTGTACTTACAAGTGAGCAACTTCTGTTGCCTTCTTCTTCCCAAATACATAGCTCCCAAGAACTTCCTCCATTCCTACATCACAGCATTCACATTACAATTACTATATGCCTACAGTTTTATAACAATTACTCATCTTTTTACAAAAAATTACCAAACTTACTACAAAACCCAGATTTTATAACTACAGTTTCATGCAAAAATCCATCAAAATAGAAGCAAATATTGAATTTTAGCACAAAACCCAAATGGCCAAACACCATTAATATTCTGTTTTGTCCTTGAAAAATTGGAAAAAAAAAAAAAATACATTTTTGTCAGATTTGAAAAATTCTTCTCCATTAGAGTCACTGTCATAAAGCACAGAAGGAAGTGAAAGAGGGAAATGAAGTACCAGAAAGAGGAGAATCATGTGGAGTATGATTTTGAGAAGAAGTGAGTCCATTCGGCTCAATGGGCCGCTTCGCACAGAAGCAGAGGTTTCTGGTGCTACTCTGCGAAACGTTTCTTCGCGAAGAAAGCGAGAGTTTCTCCACGAAACCAATAAAGGGTTTCGAAATTACAAGCGAATGTGAACAACAAAGTCTAAGCGACAACATATCTCTCTCTGTGTCTGTGACAGAGTCTACTACTTTAGACTGACAAAGCGATAATTTGAAGCTTATATGGCGCGTTTCGACTTTGACCGCGTTTATTTATTTATTTATTTATTTAATTTAAGGTAATCGTGGTCCAAATTCAATAGGAAGTACAAACATTGCTATAGTATTTCGGGTGCTAAGCATTTGCAGTAGCGGTGGTATAAAGTAATAATGCTAAATTTTAGCTCCACTTTCATTAAAATGATGCTCCAGCAATGGAGTTAAAGCAAAAAAATTTAGATGATTCGCTACAGTGCACATCTATTTTTAGATGTGCACTGTAGCATAGAGCTAAAACTAAAAAATACTTTTTTATTCAACTGATCCACTTGTTCCCATTTTTTTTTCATTTATCAAAACCGGTCAGTCTTTCACTCTCACTGTATTCTCACTCTCTCTCGTTCATCTCTCAACTCTCAAGCCTCCAAGCCTCTCAAGCTCACCCACAGACACTCCGGTACAATCACTGCCATTCTCACCCACAGACACGCCGCCGCCGCCCCCCTGACCCACTCCGCCGACACACACCGCCACAGACCCAGCTCCGACCACGGCAACCCTCACCACCACCATCACCACATCAGTCACAAATTCAACCATACCCACACTCATCAAACCCACCACCACCAATATCAATCACCACCTCCACCACCACGGCAACCCCCACCACCACCACCACCACATTAGTCACAAACCCAACCACACCCACACTCATCAAACCCACCACCACCAGGAAAAAATCCCCCAGGAAAAAAAAAAAAAAAAAAAAGTAAACATCGGCAAAACCCACTGCCAAAATGGTTTCTTCTGCAATTTTTTCCTTTGAACCAAAAAAAAAAAAACAAACAAACAAACCATGAACCAGAGGTTGATAGAGGCGTGGTGATGGACCTAGTGGAGCGGAACTGAAGCTTGCTGAGAAATAAAGAGAGAACATTTGAATAAATGGAGAAGGAGATGAGGAGAAAAAGTAACAAAAAGATAAAACAATAAAAAATAAGAAATGGTTGAAAGTCAAAAAGTGTGGCTGAGGGTGGATGAGACAAGAGGAGTACGTGTGTGGAGGAGAAAAACAAAGAGGAAAAAAAGAAAAAAAAGAAAGAAAGAAAGAGAAGAAAGAAACGTGTATTTGGATGAAAAAAATAAGATAATGGAAAAAATAAAATTAAGAATAATAAGAAATTAAAATTAAGAAATGTTGTCATAATATTTTTGCAATAAATTTTAAGTGGTAAGTTATTAATATTTGAAAAAAAATAATTTTTTTGATGGTGGCGGTGGTGGTGGCGGCGGCGACGGCGGTAGTGGCAATGGTTGCGGGTGGTTGTGATTGTTGTTTATTGTAGTAGATATATTATTTTTTGGGTAGTGAGATATATTATTTTATTGTAAGGGATATATTATTTTATTGTGATGTTTATATTATTTTATTATGTTAAAAGTTAAAATAGATCCACTGCTGCGGCATGTGTATAGGTAAAATAGATAAAGTAACTTTTAGTAGAGCTAAAAAGCTAAATTTTTAGCTCCACTGCTGTAAATGCTCTAAGCTTAGTTTGGTAATATCGTTTAAATAACTGTTGTTTAAATAAAATATATATTTTTATATATTTTTTCATTCATATGTATTTTTATAAAAATTAAACAATATTATTAAAAATATTTTACTAAACAAGCCCTAAGGGCCTAATTGGTAGGAGAATTTTTGTTTTTGTTTTTGTTTTTGTTTTTTTTTTCAAAACAATATAAAAAATCATTTTAAAAAATTGTACTTAAAACTAGTTTTCAAATAAAAATTTTTATATCTTATATGTTTGACTCTCACTTTTAAGAAAAATTTTCAAAATACTAAAAACAAAAAATAATTATTTGAAAGACTTTCTATTTTTGAGATTTTAAAAAAAATTATTAAAAAAAATGAGGCATAGAATCTATAGATTACTTCTCTTTTTCTTTTTTCTTTTTTGTAGATAATGATAAGGAATAAAGCTCATTATGTTTTTTTTTTTTTTTTTTTAAATGATAAGTTTCAAATTTGAAGGCTGTGAGATAAAGATAAACTCTTCCATTTAAGAGATAAAAGAGTTTGGACAAATATATTGACTTCATTATATTTAATTTATTTACAACTATGTCATTAAAAACATTTCCTATATCCTGAAAACACCTCCAAACCGTTTTCAAAATCTTGTTCTAAATCAAAAAAATAAGATACAATATTTTAAAAACTGTATTTAGAAAATATTAGCCAAATAATAAATTCAAGTGTGGAACCTACCATTTTAAGGATAGTAAAACAAAAATTTATAAATAAATTCTTTTACCAAAAAGCCCTTAAGCTAAACCTGTCACTCTAAACTCATTACTCATCACTCTAAACTCATCATTTATCACGCAAAATCGATGGGTCCCACACATGCTATACTTGTTTGGATGAGATTTCATTTTTTTTGTTTTTATCACCCAAAACTCACCAAATTAAGTTATGAGTTAGTGAGAATGAAAAAAAAAAATAGTGTTTTTGAGCTATTGAAACAAAATTATGGCGGCAAATTCATAAGTTCTCTCTAATAAGGGGCCCACGGTCAGAGTCTTGTCGCATTACACTTCAGCCTTTACTCCCCACCAATTTTTCAAACCAAACTCATTTCTCCTGTACTCTTTCCTTCACTCTCTTTTTCTTCAGCTCCCAAGCACACCTTCTCTATTCCATACCCACCGATCTGCTCCCTCCCAAACCCATTTATTTTTGTTCTGTTTTCTCAGTTTCTTATGAACGTGAATGTTTGGCTGGTTTAGTATTTAAACAAATGTAAATGGTATGATATGTTTCTTATGGCAAATACGAACCAAATATGTTTGTCCAATTAGTTTTCTTAATCGATATCACCTCATGCATGCATCAAGAAATAATTTGGATTATAATGGTCTGTCCAAGTTAATAAATGGATTGCACGAGATTAGCTTAATCGTTTAGTTTGAACTTTCTATTTTCCTTGGTTGTCCAAAATTTTAATGTGTTTTTTTTTTTTAAATATCCTACAAATTTGGAAATCTGTTAGCAGCAAAATTTTTTGTTTTTGTTTCAAAAAAAATAAAGAAGTTGTTTTTAAAATCATAAAACTTAAGAGCAAGAACAATACACACCAGATTTCACTTCATGGATCCAATGCCACCGATCTAAGAAGCAATGACTAAAGGGTTAAGTTGCAGTGTGGCCATCGATGATCTGGCCGAGAAGTGGGCTTCCAGTGCCCACCAATCTGATCGAGGAGCATAGGCACCGAAGATTTCCTGGGTTTGGTTTCAAGGATGAGGATGGAGGAAGACCCTGTAGAAATAATTTATGGCTTCAGTTTTAAGGTTGAGGATGGAGGCGATGAACTGAAGGGTTCGGTGTAGTTAGGTCTTGTGGGCTGAAGGAAATAAAGAGTAATAGGAGTTATGTGGGCTAAAGGGTTCCACGGGTAGCCTTTCTGTGGGCACTGCACAATGTTCAGTCCGTAGGTACTACAAAAATATGTGAACTTTTTTGAGTTTTTGGAATGAAAACTCAATTGGGTTTAGGAGCCAAACATAACTAGGGTATAAGTTGGGAATTTTTAAATGAGAAAAAATGGGTTATAAAGTGATGAGTGATGATATTGGAGTGATGGGTAGCCATTTTGTGGGCACTGCACAATATTCAGTCCGTAGGTCCTACAAAAATGTGAGTTTTTTGAGTTTTTAGAATAAAAACTCAATTAGGTTTAAGAGCCAAACATAACTGGGGTATAAGTTTGGAATTTTTAAATGATAAGAAATGGGTTATAAGGTGATGAGTCATGATATTGGAGTGATGAGTGATGGGATATTTGCAACTCACCATCCAAACAGGGCCTAAGCTTTACAAAAAACTTGTTTTTTATCTGTAAACTTTAAGAAGTTCATTTATTGTCCCTAAACTATTACAAATGTCTTATTTCTATCCTTAAAACTTTTTTTAAAAAAAAATTATCAACAAAGTATTAAAAAATGTTTTTTATTCAAATTTTTGTCCTAAATTATTGAAAAAACTATTGACAAAGCCTAGGGATGAAAAAAAAAAAACTTTCTAAGTATGGAAAACAAACTTTTGGTAAAGTTTAGAGACTAAAATAGTATTTTATCCTATGTGAAAGTGATTGTCAACTACTCATACTCGACCAATTCATCAAGCATTCCTAACAGGTTGAAACTATCTCCAAAAAAAAAAAAAAAACTCTTTATTTTCTTTATTTTTTTTTAAAAGACAAAAACACATGCTCACATATAGACATGGCAAAACGGGTCAGACCCGTTTGACCCGACCCGTTTGACCCGCGACCCGTTTGACCCGTGACCCGTTTGACCCGCAACCCGTTTGACCCGTTTAAAAATGACCCGTTTTGACCCGTGACCCGTTTTGACCCGCGACCCGATTGACCCGACCTGAACCCGACCCGACCCGACCGTTTTTCCACGTCTACCAACGTTGAGTAGATTGAGATTGAGGTGTAATTCTTATAAGATATTTACTTATTCTTCTTCACTTAATATGTTATGTACTCCATTATAGTTTGTCATTCTTTACTTGCCACCTTCATTTTCTCTTCCTACTTTAAACATATCAAAAATTATACCAAGATTAGCTTCTAGAAAGTTGGAATAAGAGTTGCACCAAATTTAGGTATCAAGTGTTTAGTGGTAATTGGTAAGTGGTAATAACATCACCAATGAAAATCTAATCACAGTTAAGGAACTTAGAAACAATTGACAAATTGCATCTATTTCCAAAAAAAAAAAAAAAAAACTTGTTTGAAAAATACGGGTCAACTCGACTCGTCCCGCGACCCGTTTGACCCGC
>NW_027069549.1:17724-80000 GCF_002906115.3 Quercus suber
GTAAGGATTTGCTTAACGTTCTGAATTCCAATTCACAGTCGGTGAATCAGTAATAAGAAGAATATAACAAGATATGGCTTTTTTTTTTTTTTTTTTGGATTGTGAAACTAAAAGTGCATCTATAAAAGGTTTTTTTTCACCAACCTTATGGTATATATATGATATAGTGCATACATAAAGTTGGTGAAACAATTTTACGTACAAAGCTCGAAAAACGAAAAGACATAAACTGAAATGATTTCCAACGGACCAAAATGCTTTAAACCTGCTGAGGCTCATCCTCGTACGATTTCGATTTGTGCTCGAAGCAAAATTGACAACTTCACTTCCCTATGCTACATGTGGCAAAAGTCAAATATTATCGGCCACAAAATTGTGGGCCTCCATATTTGTGATAATTAGCCTGCCGCCTGTTCGAACAAATCTCGAACGTATCTTTCATACACCAGGAAGATTACGGAATATTCAGCAAGTCCAATAAAGCTCTTTTTAGGGGGGAATGGGCAAATTAAAAACGTAAAGGTTAAGTATTAGTAAGTTAGACAAAATTTTAAAGAATTAAGAAAATAGCATCTCGAGTTTTAAAAACTCGAGATCATATTAAAATTCGAGTCTTAAAGACTCGCTCTCGAATGTTCTTGGACTGAAAATGCCACATGGATCTCGAGTTTTAGAAACTGAGTTCTATGCCCAAAAAATTTATTTTGATCGCCCCTATAGTGGCTTTTTATGTCCTATGGTGACGTTTTAAAGTCCTATAGCGGTGTTTTCTTGCAAATTTTTTTATAAGTGTTCAATACCAGGTTCAGGGAGCCCTATAGTGACGTTTTTAACATCTATAGTGACGTTTTAAGCCTTATAGCGGCGTTTTTCTGCAAATTTTTTTATAACTCCATTTTTAAGCCTATAGTGACGTTTCTAAGCCCTATAGCGGCGTTTATGGAACTCGAGTCTTTAAAACTCGATTTCCACGTGGATTTTTTTCCACATCGCACTTATCCGCTTACAAATCGAGACTTAAAAACTCGATTTTTATCTTGGAACTCAAGTTTTAGACACTCGAGATGCTAGTTTTCTACATTCTTTTAAAATGTGACACCTAACTAAATTTTTTAATATTTATTGTTATTTAGAAAAAAATTCCTCTTTTTACTCTCACCTTAATAATAGGTTCATGGCTACTTTAGAAACATTGGTGTCACCTAGGTTCTTTGCGGAGTTTATGTAGTCTTTGTGATAGCTTTTTACGTTGCAAGAACCTTAATGTTGATTTTGTTAAAATTGATTTGGATACTAAATCAGTTATAGATCTTATTTCTAAATCTAAAGCCATTAGTAGTCCCTTGATGATTGTAGATTGTTGGCTTCCTAAATTCTTCATCTGAAGATGTTGCATCGCTTTCAAGAGGCAAATAGATATGTTGATGCGTTGGCAAAGGCCAGTGTCTCTCAAGATACTAATTTAGTTTTCTGTAACTCTCCTCTGTCTTTCATGGTGGAATCTTTTGTAATGATTATATTGGAATGTGTTTCAACAGGTTTTATCTTGAAGCAATGGCATTGCCTTAGCCTTTTTATTTGATGTCCTTTACTATCAAAAAACAAACTATACATAATTTACAAATTGACTTGATAATGATAATGATAAGTGAGTCTTAACCATCTAATTAATGAATGTTTGTGTGTGGGCCAAGATGAGCTAAAGAAGATTGGGCCTGGATTAGAGTTAGAAGGGGCCCATAGAAGTGTTACTAAAGAAGGTTGGTCCTAAGAAATCCGAGGATAGTATAAATTTGAGGATTAAGCCAAGTAAGGAAAGAAGCTCGGGACATCAAGAAGAGGACTAGGGATTGTCAAGCCATGTTTAGGATGATGATTGGTGAAAGAAACAGTAACTTGTCCAAACAAGATTTGGAGGAAGCTTCTTGATGAAGTCATTGCCCCCTCATATTAAATGCACTAGACCAACCAAGCATGTTGCATTAATGGCTGAATAACCCCTCTGAATATTGTCAATATTGTTACTTACTCAACTCAGCCCTCAAAAGGAGGGTAGGGGAAGGATGTGACAAGTATCTTGTCTAAGAATCATCCACTCTACAGGTAGATGGCTAAAATGGAAGCACTAGAGCTATAAATAGGAAAAGATCTCACATGTTGTGGGATCGTTTGAGAGAGAGAGAGAGAGAGAGAGAGAGAGAGAGAGAGAGAGAGAGAGAGAGAGAGAGAGAGATCATTGTAAACACTATCTTGTATTCACGTCATAATAGTAACCTTCCTCTGATATCCCTAGGGACAATCAATAACCAAAAGTAATCATTTGATAATAATCTGTCTTAGTCCTAAAGTTTTTTTTTTTTTTTTTTTCTTTTTCTTTACTTAAGCTTTTTTATATTTCCTAATTGTTAGCCCAAAATTCCATTTCTTGTAAATTAATTGTCTCGGATAGAGATTCAACCCAAATTGGGTTGTTTGGTTTTTACCCCATACAGTTTGAATTATATATATATATATATATATGTAATTGTTGATACATATCGATCAGTTCGTAAGTTATGTGTAGTAAAATTGTAGTATATCTAACATCACAATAAAAAAAAATCACAAGCATTAATTATTTAATTATTAGGATCTACTATTATGTGAGATGATAGAATACATATTTTTTTTTTCTTCTTCTTAATGTTCTATAATTTCTCACAAAGATTGGCAATAAAACTCTCAACCCTCGACTCATCAACATTGTTCAACTAAGGCAGTGGAATTGTTTGCCATCCTATCAAGTTTTCATTCCCCTCCCGCTAGATCAACAATTCATAATATATAAGCGGCATAAATCACCGATGGGTTGGTTCAAACTTAATACTGACGAATCTTCTATGAAAAATCCTAGTTCAGTTAGATGTAAAGGGATTACTCGCGATGATAGTGGTAACTAGGTAAAGGAAAGGTTCTCTATGTCCATTGGCAAAGCAACTAGCATTCTTGCCAAATTATGGACTTTAAGAGATGGCCTTGGCCTAGCTATATAGAGACTTAGGAATTACACATCTTATGGTGAAATTGGATGCACAAGAGTTTGTTTTGCTCCTAAAAAATGAGCACTCACCTAATTTACTGAACCTGAGTATTATAACTGCTTGTAGAAATATGACCTAAGCTTTTTATAGTTAGGAAGTCATGCATATTTTCAAAGAATCCAACAAATGTGCTAATGGTTTTGGCAAGAGAGACTATTCTCAAATGGCTGACTCTATTTTGTATAAAGAACCCCTTCTTACTATGTATTATTTTTAAAAGAGTTTGATAACTTTGTGATTTTGTAAGAACTTAAACTCTAAATATATGAGTTTAACTTTATTTACCCAAAAAAAAAAGCAAGATCTTTTGTTGACTGCCATGTTGTACACTTATATACTGCTCGTACATAGTGCAATTTTTTTTTTTTCTTTGTTTGGGTGAGTGTGGAAAAACTCCCATGCCGAATCTCATTACTGCAACAGCATAGGTCAAAGTCATATACGGCCAGCAATTAGGGGCCCGTTTGGTTTGTATTTTTAAACAACATTTTTTAGTTTTTAAACAATATTTCACGCATTTCAACACATTTTTTCACCCACACGTATTTCAATAAACTACAAACAACAATTTTTAAACTACTCTACCAAACATCCCCTAGGTTTTCCCAATCGAGTTTCTAGTTTCTAAATATGCCGAAGCCATATTTAACAAAAAGGGCAAATTACAAATAAAGTTATAGTTTCTATATATATATATATATATATGCTGAAACCGTCTTTAACTAGAAAGGTAAATTCCAAATATAGTTTTAAGTTCTTTTTACATGCTAACAATACATTATTGAAAGTTGAACATGGCAAACAGATTTGACAGATTCCCTTTATCTACAATATGACAATATCCACTCCATCTGATTCCCACAATTTAAGTCATATTCAGTTTTTGACTGATATTTGTTTTCTAAAGTTATAGTCTCTACCTACTGTTTTACTTTTACCAAATTTTGTTTAGAAGTATAGTCCTTATTCTAGTGGGTTTAGTGTTTCCTCGTTTAGGTACATTTTGGTAACTTAACATAATAACAATAAATAAAATTTATTCATATCAAATCAACGACTAAAAAATTAATTAAGAACCTTATGTGCATTGATTCAAAAACAAAACTAAATAGAGTAATGCAAGTCAATACTGAGGATTTCAAGAGTAATATTGTTTGAAATTCAAGTAGTTAATGTAGAATACAAATATTCAAGGTTAAATTAATGAGTGAAAAATAAAATCAACATCTATTTAGTGTTAAAAAAAACATATAAATGACAGAAAAGATACAATAATTATTTCTTAACATATTTCAACTTAATCATCTATGAAAATGTAACTCAATATTCTTTTAAATCCTAAAAATTCTTTATGATTAATTTTTTACTAAATTTCTTAATAATTTTCCTTTTCTTGAAAGTTAAAAATTACCCTAAATTCTCCTATAAAAATAAAATTATATCATATCTGTGGGGCCAGAAAATCGAGTAGCCAAGGCCCACTTCAACCCTGGCCCAGATGGCCCACGACGAGGACGCACGATGGGTCCGAGGATGACCCTATCTTCGGTCATCCGAAACCTCGGTGCGGAGAAGGGCAAGCCCTGGACGAACCGTCACCTCGGCATTGAATACGTTCACCTAACCCCTCTGGCCGCATTAATGGGGATGTAACCCCTTGCCAGGGCGACATCGATCAGGGTGAACCACTTGAGTGCGGATATGACCTTTGATGGGATAGGCCGTTAGAAGGAAGGCCAATAGATGATCAACAGGAGGAAGAAGATGGGATATATAAGAACTGTGAGCAAAATGTATAGGGGGTCTCTGGGAGAGGGGAAGAAGAAGCCTCCTCGGCCATGGGCCGAGGAGCATCCCCCAATTATAAATTGTTCTAAGTATTTTTTCAATGAAAAAGAAAGGTGTTCATGCTTCGTAAACACCAGTCAGCACCTAAACCTTCAACCTATTCTCTACAAATTCATTATTCTGGGTTCGTTGGGCCTTTAACCCATCTCTTTTGGGCTTAGGCAACAAAAACAGATCCTACAATTGGCGCCGTCTGTGGGGAGGATTAGCACGCCGGCCGGCGCAATAGGCGATGGTTCTAAGTAATCGTTCTATGAAAGATTGGTGGTGATGCAAAAAAAAAAAAAAAATGCAGAAAGATAAAAGTTCGAGACAGAAGATTCAACAAAAGAAACAGAGCTCGATATTATTTCATAAAAAGAAAAGTTACAGATTACAATCAGAGGCTCAGGCAGGCGTGCTTTACAACTATTCCTACCAGCTAGTTCTACAATCAGAGGCCCAGGTGGACCCGTCCCTAAAACTAGCTAGAGGAAGTGTCAACCCGTGCTTTTATTGGCATCAGAGAGATGGGAGAACTTGACAATAAAAGCAGGGAAGGGGGAGGGCTCAGCTTGTTTTCAAGGCCACCAAAACTCCTTTCTCGGTGCGGCGGAGCTTGAACAAAGCGAGGAGCAGATGCAGGGGCACCGGGATGCCTTCCCCCGTGATGTTCCCTTGATTCTCTCCACTCCTCACGAGCGTTGGCCGTCGGAGACGGCAACACTCGGGCACCGGCCATGACATGAGTTCGCACGTCTCCTCCGTCGGGGGTGCGCTCCGAGGAGAGACATTAGGTACTTCAACGACATCCCTCCGGCCACCGTGCATGGCGCCATCGGGGTTACGCCTAGACTCTGCCGCACAGAAGCCCAGTGGGGCTGCGGCCACAACGGCTCTTGGCACGGATGTCCTCACACCCGCCCAAAGCCGCCCCATATCTACTAACTCGGTCACAATTCCGGCGGGGTTATTAAAGGGGCTGGGGGAGCTGAAGGAGTGTGTTTTTTCTGTTTGCGTTGGAAAGTTCATGGAGTATGGAGAAACCATCCCCCCGAAAGCCTTATATAGAGGATGGAGGTTGGTGAGAATTAATCCACGCAGAATTCGAAAAGAGAGTTACCAGCAGGGCTAATAATGAGGCCACCAAATTCCAAGGGGACCGTAGACCGTTGGATTTGTGCTAATTCACGAGGACATTAATGAAGGCGCGTCTCGCGCACCGAAACGTCAAGCGCGGAACACGAACGGCCAGGGACGCTTCGTAAATAAAAAAAGATGGGGGCTCGAGCTGGAGGCGAGATCAACGCCACGCGTAAGATCCTAATCCAACCGAAGGAGGAATCGTCTCCAGTAAAGCGGTCCGAGGACAAACCCCTACTTACAGAGAAATGAAAGCGTTAGACAGAACCAAGGCACTGCATGGTCCTCGGACTCAGGCCTATGGGGAAACTACTCGCTCCTCTATACCTGGGTACTAGACAGAACCAAGGTATTGCATGGTCTTCGGACTCAAACCTATGGGGAAACTAGATACTTACAGAGAAATGAAAGCGTTAGACAGAACCAAGGCACTGCATGGTCCTCGGACTCAGGCCTATGGGGAAACTACTCGCTCCTTTATACCTGGGTGCTAGACAGAACCAAGGTATTGCATGGTCTTCGGACTCAAACCTATGGGGAAACTAGATACTTACAGAGAAAATGAAAGTGTTAGACAGACCAAGGCACTGCATGGTCCTCGGACTCAGGCTATGGGAAACTACTCGCTCTCTTTAANACTCAATATTTTGTTTAATTCACCAAAACCACAAAGAAAAAAAAATGACAGAGCAATTTGTTATCCTTTGTTTTTTTTTTAAAAAAAAAACTAGTTCAACCACCCACATATGTATATGTACGTGTGTGTGTATATAGTTAGTCACCACTTTATTTATTTATTTTATTTGATTCTTATAACTGAAATAGTAATAAAAACTAGGAAAATATAAAAGAAAAGAAAAATAAAGGATTTATAGTTAGCATAAGAAATACAAAATTATTAATAAGATCATCCCCCACATATATACACGACTATAAATTAATTCCAAAGAGGGGTGTGAAGGGATGAGGTACCTTGAGGTATTGGTGATCCATGGTTGAGTTAGAACACTTTTTGAGGTGGTTTACGTCTTCAATAAGGTATCACCACTTAGGTTTAGGTATTTTTTTAAATAATTTATTTTTTATTTTTTATTTTTTTATGAGCGGGTCACAAGTGTGTGTTATATTTGAAAAGCGAATGATATCTTTGGATTAACTTAATTTTTGAGAGGGAATGATGTATATTTGAAACTCTAAACTTTTAATTTTAACTATATAGTACTATTAAAAAAAAAATTTAACTATACTATATATACCTATTCAATCTCTGAATGGAGTTCAAGGATGATTCATAATCTATAATCAGTGGTGATTTATTTCATACTTTTGTCTTAGAGGCATCAGTGTACTAATAAGGAGTTCGTTGTAGATAATGAGCTCAACCCGTAGAGAGAAAGATTAAGCGATTCATGCATCTTGCCCACTTGACAAGGTGGCCGAAGGGCACAAATAGAGGTGAGACCATGTCACTCTGACTCATAGCTTGTTTGGTATAAAATTCCACTTTGTGTTCTTGCTACTTGCTAGTTCTCTTTCCTCATTTAGAATTCCCGTGCTCTGAGCCCACCAAATTGATGCTTATCTCAATATCTTTTTGATGACATGGCTTTTGTACTAATTCGAGATTGTTTGATAATGCTTTGATCACGATTTGATCATTATTTAATCATGTGATAGGAGGAAATATGTCATTATTGTACTTTGATAATATTGTATTGTTACTCCTTTAATACTCTGGTCATATATAGCCATAATCTTGTTCTTAGGCTTTGGCATCCAAGAAAAAGAGCAATCTTGCTCGGAGGATTTGTATAATTTATAAGTCTCCCACAAATTTTAACCAACATAATCCTATTATACAGCTTGCATATATATATATATATATACACACTATTTTTCTTTTTCTTTTTTTTTGAGACTATTTTTGTTGTTGTTTCTCTTTTTTGTAGTCATATTAACTATTATAGGTTATTAAAAAAAATAAAAAAATTCTTCTTTAGCCGACAAAAATACTGTCACCATTTTTTTTTTTGGCACGACTTCAAAAAAAAAAAATTCTACTATTATGGACTTGTGTAATGAAATCATCAACAGTTTTTAATATGAAAAGTCAGAAAAGTAAAGTATATATAAACTACATATAATTGGAACCCACCACCAATTAAAAAAAAAAGGATGAACTAATTAAAGCTTTCCATCTAAGCTGTTGTGAAATTTTTTGTATCTATAGTATTGCTAAAGAAAAAAGTTGAGTGATAAAAGTTGTAACACAAAAATTATCTTTCTAAACATTCTCTAACTTTAATTACTCTTCTCATTTATTCTCCTTCTGAAAAAATTATTAGGTAATTCTAGAATATATTAACGTGAATTACCGTGCATTCTTGGTATGGTGGTCACTATATTAATATAAATGCTTGTGAGGTGTGGGGATAAAGGCTAAGGTTTAAGTCTCTAGGAAGAAGTTTTACACACATATACACTTAGATTAGAGAAGAGTAGAAATTCTATCTTGTATAAAAAAAGAAGAAAAAAAAAAGAGTAATGCTACAGACACAAACTATTTTACAAAAATTTTACAAACTGCTGATGTGGCTTTAGTAATTTTCAAATAATTATTGGTAAATATAAATGTGATGTTAGTAGTGGACCCATATTAGAACTAATAAAAATTTGTCACATCAATAGTTTGTAAAAATGTTGTAAAATAGTTTATAGCTATAGCATTACTTAAATATATATATATATATATATAATAACATGATGCTCTCATTTCTTCTTTTATATTTATGGTAATTCATATCATGATGAGAATAAGTATTACGTTACCATATTCTGAAAGTAGCTAACTTTCTTCCCATCCACAATTTTTTTTCTTTTTCTTCTCTCTCTTAGGGGAATTTTGACAAGCATGCCCCCATAAATCTACTATATATGAAGGCGATAGGTGGATTCACCAGCAAACAAAACAAATAATGAAAATGATCAAAAAAAGCTCTGGTTTTTGATTCATCGGTTCTTCAATATGAATCCAACATACCATCACATTTCATATGGCCTGACCATGAAAAACATGCGCTGAGTTGCCAGAACTTCTAGTTCCCCTATAGACCTGAAGGCCTTCCTCTCTGGAGACCCACTAGCAGTCTCAAACGCTTCTCGGCTAGTCAATGAGGCATGCAAGAAGCACGGGTTCTTTCTAGTTACAAATCATGGCGTAGATTCAAGTCTATTACTTAAAGCACACGAGTACACGGACAACTTTTTTGGCATGCAACTCTCAGAAAAGCAAAGAGCTCAAAGAAAGAATGGTGAACACTGTGGTTACGCTAGTAGCTTTACTGGCAGGTTCTCCTCCAAGCTTCCATGGAAGGAGACACTTTCTTTCCGATATTGTGACAGTGATCACTCCTCCAAAATTGTCCAAGACTATTTATTGAATGTGATGGGAGAAGATTTCAGACAGTTCGGGTAAGAGAAAAAAAGAAGATTATATTATATAGAATACAAGAACATGTTTGATTCGTTATCAAAAATGTTTTCGCGATTTCAATTATGGTTTTCATTTCCCAGGAAAAGTGAAAAGCATCTTGCGCTTTTCTTGGACCCCTTTTCAGATCATGAGTTTTCATGACTTTTTTTTTTTTTTTACTCTAATTACAACTAAATACATTTTCTACGTATCTATTATCCCATGAGTTTTCCTCATCTATGGGAACACGCAGAGGGGGACAGATGATTTTTATTCGGTTTATTAAGTTATCTACCTATTTTGCTTTTTCGTTAAACTATCGGTTTGTTTTGTTTTAGGAGGGTGTACCAGGAATATTGTGAAGCCATGAGTACTCTATCTCTGGAGATCATGGAGCTTCTGGGAATGAGTCTTGGAGTTGGCCGAAAGTACTTCAGAGAATTCTTTGAAGGACATGATTCAATAATGAGATTGAACTATTACCCACTATGCCAAAAGCCAGATCTAACCCTAGGAACGGGTCCACATTGCGATCCCACATCTTTAACAGTCCTTCACGAAGATCAAGTTGGCGGACTTCAAGTGTTCGTAGATGACAAATGGCACTATATTGGTCCCAACCCAGATGCTTTTGTTGTCAACATTGGTGACACATTTATGGTGAGATTATCAAGTTAATTTTTGAAGTTAAATGACATATAGTTTGCATGTTCCATGAAAAATTAAATTTTGTGATGCCTGTGTTTTGCATGCATCAAGAACAAGTTGTGAGTTAATAGAAGCGAATCAAGAGAACAGCGATGGTAAAAAGTTTGGGTATATAAAGTTGCTCTTTGTTGACTACTTTTGATTATGTGATTCATGTTCCATAGCCCTTCATTTTTAATAAAAAAATTCTCCACCTAAGGGCCAGTTTGTACGTACCACATACTTCTTCTTTTTTTTTTTTTTTTGCTACAGTACAACCACATACTTTCATAACCGAAAGGTTATAAATATCATTTTGTTCCAAAATAGATTAGATGCTCCTTGTTTTTTCTGGATCGTCCCAATATATATGCATTTCTAAAAATGAAAGGAATTATCTATTTATCTTTTCACATTATCATCAAATATAGATGCACCCTTTTTTACCCACCTAAGGGTATTTTAGGAAGACTGGTATTTATAAAAGCAGGTGAAAATTCTCATATATATATATATATGTGTGTGTGTGTAAAAAAAAAGTATGAAAGATGTGAAATAAGTTGTATGAGAAAATCATTACCAATCTAATAATTTCTATTAAAAAATAAAATGACATTCTATGCATGTTTATTGACAACTTAAAGTTGAGATAGAGAGTAATGAAGGTTAAATGTGCAAACTTTCAGGCCCTTTCGAATGGGATTTACAAGAGTTGCTTGCACAGGGCAGTGGTAAACAACAGAAGTGTTAGGAAATCTCTTGCGTTCTTTTTATGCCCAAGGAGGGACCGTGTTGTGACTCCACCAGGAAGCTTGGTCAATGCTGAAAATCCAAGAGCATATCTAGACTTTACATGGCCGACTTTTCTCGAATTCACGCAGAAACATTACCGGGCCGACATGAAAACCCTTGATGCTTTCTCAAACTGGCTTCAACAGAATCATCATCACGAGGGTATCCAAGAAAACACAAAATAATAATTTGAACTTTCCGTTACCCATTATGTTGACATGAATGGGCGGAGAGTGAGAAATGAAGCATTTGGTGTTTTTTGGTGGGACTGTGAGGAAAAAGGTAACAGAAACACCAAAAAGGAGGCCTTTCTTTGTAATTAGCTTTTAGTGTGGTAGTGTTGGAAAGAATCATCAATCATGTATTGTGAATTAAGCAAATTATAGGAATAAAGAGCTTATAATGGGCTCCACATGCATGTTAAATTTTCGTTGTGTCAAAACAACTACGTATATATGTATGTTAAATGCGACCTAATAGGTGCATTTTTGTTGTATTACAATTTCCTTCACTTCATGCTAAATAAAATCTAACAAATTGTACGGATATAGTTCCTTTTAAGGGCTTGTTTGCAATTCAATTTACGTATATTTTATTTTTTTAGTCTCTTGTACAAAGAGAATTAAAGTTCAAATTCTTAATTCCCACTTATTATAACAAGTGAATAATAATAATAATATAAAATCTCTCAGAAAGAACATTAGGGCTACCTTTTCAACCCATGAAAAGGATAAGCCAATTTCATTTGCATGGACTTAATTAATTTAATACAACAAAATATGTTTAAGTGATTCCAATATATATATATATATATATTCTCTGAATGTGTTAGCATATATATTTGACTTTGAAATTTGCATAACTTTCCATTGTCCGTACAAAAGAAAAGGGAATAAATAAAAAGGTGCTTCAAGAACCAACAGGGGACTATTATTTGTTCTTCCAACCACAGTCACTTATCTTCACAGCTAAGATAATCTCCATCAAGGCCACAATGAAATTCTTATTTGATTAAATTAAGAGGAAAACAAAAATTGGTAATAATGGACCTGCAAGTACTAGCTTAATAAGAAAAGACAGGCTCTATTGATGTAAATACAACTCAACATTTATACATTCGAATAGGATTATATACAACCTTTATGCAACACTATTGGTCTTCTTCATGCACTTACCTCAAGTTGCTATTCTGCCATCAACTTGCAGCTAAAATTTATCCAAAAAAAAAAACTTACAACAAAAGTCTTTATTTACTATCTTGCAGCTTCAGTTAGTTTCAATCAAAAGAAACTAATTATTATTATTTTATAATAAATGAATATAATATATATTAGTGGATGTCTTATATTGTGAGGTTTTTATAAACCGTACATAAAAACTGAAAATTTAAAACTTATCAAATAAGTCAAGATACAGAGATTAATGCTTAGTTTAGCTTAAAAAAATTAAGATAATTTATCTACTTATAATAGACACACAACCTCAGAAGTAGCCCTTTATGATTATTAATTGGATGAAACCTTGTAAAAGTAACCCTTAAATTTTTAGTTGAATTTTGTCTTCTGGCGCGCAGAGAGAGAGAGAGAGAGATGCTATGTTATGAAAGCAAACTGGCTTTTTCTACAAATAAAGTTGCTTGAAGAAATGGTCCAAAATTCAAATCAATCAACATCATAAACAGAAATCTTCAACTGTGTAAAAACTAAAAACTCCACGTTTCATCTTTTCACGTGGAAATAAAAGTTTATGAGTTCATTGCTATTCTTGATCAAATTAAATATTGTTTTCTAGTCCGCCAACTTGGGTCCCCAAAGGCCCAAACTCAAATACTAGTTCCTTTTATAAACACTCTCCAACACTTCTTATAGTCAAATATTTTTCATGCTGTTATTAAAAGAATATATATATATATATATCAGTTGCCTTCTGTGGCTAATTAAAGATGAGATAGGCTACTGCCGTACACTCTTGGCGTAATGAACTAATAGTAATTTTATAAGTACAAAGTTCTTGTGAAGTGTGGAGAGCAAATGTCGGAGTTTAAGTTTCTAAAAGAGAGTTTTACACACATGTACACTAAGATTAAATTAGAGTAGAATTTTTATCTTGTAAAAAAAAAAAAAAAAAAAAAAATGAGATAGGCTTAGTCTGGCAGTGTCAACTTGCTGTACTAGAATGCAATTTAACACGATTCTCAAGTGTAAGAGTATCTGACCAACCCTTCTGAAAAGAAATGGTGAAATAGTGTAGATACGACACTAATGTTTAATGAAAGGTTACTTTCAGTAATAAACTTGGCAGGGATCGGTCCAAAAACTCGTGTGCATTAGACCCGTTGGGACTTGGACATGAGATAACTTGTGTATATCTCAACGAATATAATGTATAAGAGCATCGGACACAAGTGGATTCCGCAATACTCTTCTCATAACATAAATATCCACGTCTAATTGTCATGACTCATGCGGAATCATCATCAATTTACCATGAAANAGAGTTTTTCAGAATTATGATCAAGGTCTAAAAGCCTGTGTCTTAATATTTCAATTTTTGAAACGCTCAAAATCGACATAAACAGAATACTCTTCTCATAACATAAATATCCACGTCTTTGTCATGACTCATGCGGAATCATCATCAATTTACCATGAAATGATTGCCTTCTATTGGTTAAAGTTATCCTAATATAATATTGATGTCAAGACTCAAGAAGCAACGAAAAAAAATAAGAAACTGTGGCACCTTGATTAATGGTCCCATCACTTGAGCTAATTAACATTTCATTTGTCTTAATTGGACAAGAAGCTGATTTGTTTTCAGAAAGCAGTTCTAACAAGAATGCGATGCCTATGACCATGAGAATATACTATAATATAAGTTTGGCATTGCTTTATCACTCACATGAACTACCAATCCACAAAAGTCATTGCAACTTCCATGTGTCTTTTTCATCCGACTAGGCAAACTTTGTTTTATTTAGAGAGAAAATGATGGATTTAGCCTATCACTAATTAGAGGCAGCTTTGTCAGTTTTCTCTCTGATAATGACCCAAATGTTAAAAACCAGGAAGTGATAACACCATGACTGAAAAGCAACATAAAAAATAAGAAGCATCGTTCAAGAATTCACCTATATAACTTTGGACCCACTCCGATTGTTTTAATTGAAAATCTTGTATAAAGATATATATATATATTTTTTTGGTATTTTTTAGGTGTTTAATAGCATCATAAATTATGTTTAGAAATTGTAGGTTTTAGTTAGTTCAATTGGTAAAGTCTCTAATGGTTGTATAAGAGATCTGGAGTTCAATTTCCACCTACACCAAAAATTTATTGGTGTCTTAGTCTGATGATAAAGAGTTATCATTAGGAACGGATGCCATAAATTAAAACTCTCTCTAAAAAATAAAATTAGAGATTTTTTTCTACAATTTTTTTTTCAAAAAACAATTTTATCTCATAGCAAGCTAAATAAGAGAAGTTATGAAATTGTTTTTCAATTCATTTAAGATTTCTACCAAACATAAGAAAATAAGATAGTTTTATCGGAAATATTTATTGAAAAATGACTTATAAAGATGTGCACGTTTTACATCATCGCTGAAACAAACAGAGTCCTAAGATGTACATGCTTTACATAATTATTAATGAATTTCATAAAGAGCAAATACGTACATCAAATGCTTAAGATTTTATTCTGAATGCCACAACAATTTCTTATTGCCTCGTGACATAGTCAGAAATGGCTAAAGATAATCCGAACTGCTCGCATTGTGCACATATATTTAATCGATAGCGATTTTCACAAAGGTTTTTATTTTTTATCCCTGAAACAGCAGAATGACTAAACTACCTAATAATATTTAATTAGGTACGGTAATATAGTCTTTATTTTTTTTATTTTTTATTTTATGAGATAACATAGTCTTTATTTTATATTATATGATATATTCCCTTATCAATGTAAACAAAAGTGTACACCCACCAAAAAAAAAAAAAGTGTATACACTACACTTACATGCCAAACAGCCAAAGGATCTCTTGACCTAGTGGACTGATGCCTCCAGCTTCTTCCAAAGGAATTTGACTTCTCAGAGAGCAAATTAAAGTCGTATCTATATATCGGTACTTGAATTACTTGGCCTTTCGATCGTTTCGTTAAGCAGAGTATGAAAGAGGACAAAACTCACTTTATAAAACTATATGTTTATATCTATATATAGATATAACATATGTTATGATAATAACAATAACAATAATTACTTCTCTCGACATTTAAAGGAATGAAACTTTTTCCAAAATTTAAAGGGAATGACACTTTCCTTATATGAGATTTGAAGAAATTAGACATATTAATTAGTCACTCAGTTAATAACAGTAATAGAGTATTCCAAGTTTTGAAATTTTTTTTTTTTTGATCAAGGCCTAATTACCATGGTTAGTGAAAGCTTTTTGGATTAAATATTTCAATTCCTTTTCACCAAAATTCTATATTAAAAAACAAAGAGAGACAGAGAATGAAAATTTATTTTGCACAATCCCAGTAGCAAGCAACTCCAAGCAGGTATGGTGAACAATTGCTTTGGGTTTAAAGTTTATACACTAGTGTAATTTTTTTTTTGGTTTATTCCATTAGGAATTGGGGCGGGGGGGGGGGGGGGGGGGGTGGTTTTATGCTTTTTTTTTTCCCTCACTTATTTAATAAATTTGAGTGTTTTTTCTGATTTTTCTATTTTTTTCAAAAGCTTCATTCGGTTTATTTTTCACCATAAATGCCTAGAGTTGCTTATTACTCGTGTTGTGAAAATAATTTACTAGTAGAAGTATTTTTTTGTGCGGAAGTTTGTTGATAAGGAATGGTAATATTTAGCCCAAAAAACTCTTATGGATCATATATAATTATAGGGCTTGGTCAAGGAATGTTTTCAAATTTTGGAATATTTAGTTATTAATTTCACTACAGCCCTACAGCCGCGTTTTAAGCGCGGCCTAAGAGTTATCCTTAGGCCGCGTTTAAAACGCGGCCGTAGGGCTAGTGCTTAAGCCGCGCTTAAAGTGCGGCCATAGCACGTATACTTAGGCCGCGGTCATAAAACGCGGCCATATAGCCTCTGAGGGCTATAGTCACGCGTTTTAGGCTACATTCAGAAACACGGCCTAAAGAAACGCGGCTATAGGCCAAATGGGGCTATGGCCGCGTTTTTGTGACCTATAGCCGCGTTTTTAAACCGCGGCCATAGGCCAATTATTTTGTAGTGTTTACAATAGAATGATTAATTAATGCGTAGATTTTCTTCAAATCTCAAGGGAATGAAATGTTATTTCCCTTAAGTTTTGGAGCGAAATATCATTCCTTCAAATATTAAGGAAGATTTTTGTAATTTATCTTAATAATAATAATAATAATAATAATAAATATTCTTTAATTTTCAAAGTTATAAAGAGTATTAAATTATTATATGTTACTCAAAACCAATTATAACTCACCCTTTTATAGGATTAAATGAATCCAACAATAAACAAATTCTATGTATAGTCTTTTCTACAATTCTCTTATTTGGAGTTTTTTTTAATATATTAATTAAAAGAGATGAGTTCAAGTTACACCTGGTATAACTCTAAAGAATTACATCTTTTTTAAACGATTCGATTTAAGTAGATCCAACAGTCAAAAAAGACTCTCATTAATGCTAATATTTTTATTAGGATTTCATTAATTATCTTTCATTTATTATATTTTATATATATCTCTAAACCCAAAAAAAAGTGTTATATTTGACTCTTTCTCTCTACATTTCTCTCACTGTCTATCATAGCAAACCTTGAAGCTTGTTCATCCACAAATTCTTCAATACCCTGTGAAATTTCAAATAGAGATGTAGAGTTCTTGTCACTCACAGGACCACTGACAAAGCTTGTAGTCACTTCAAAATCAGCACCAAAACTTCCAAAACTCAACTTGGTCCTTTTAGATTCTCCATGGATGCTAAAGTTGGTTGTTGTTACTTGTATTCCTTGAATTGGTAAGTCAGTCCATATGTAGTCCAGGGTAGATAAATTTTATTCTTACATGGGGCATGTGTACTTTCAAATAAGAGTTTGTTGATTTGGTTATCCAATTAATTTTAAAAAAGAAAAAAAAAAGAGTTTGCTGATTTGTAAGCTAAGTTATGGTTGTAATAATTATCTGATGTTTTCTGAACATTGTACGTGTGTTTTGCTACTTGAAAACTATAGATTTTTTTCATATTCTGTCTCTATTGCCTAGTTGATTCTCTTTTGAATGAATTATTGCCATTGTAGGCATGTGTTTCTGTCAATCTTCTTGCTGGAGGAGTTGCATCTTCCACAACGTCAGCTTGTTATTCTTCCAAACTATATCCATCTCCCTGAGTTTGAAAGAACCAAGTTGAGTTTTGGAAGTTTTGGTGTTGATTTTGGAGTGACTACAAGCTATGTCAGTGGTCCTGAGAGTGACAAGTGCTCTACATCTCTATTTGAAATTTCACAGGGTATTGAAGAATTTGTGGATGAACAGGCTTCAAGGTTTGCTATAATAGACAGTGAGAGAAACGTAGAGAGAGAGTTAGAAGTAACACTTTTTTGGGGTTTAAAGATAAGTATAAAATATAATAAATGAGAGATAATTAATGAGATCTTAATCAAAATATTAGCATTAATGAGGGTCTTTTTTTACCGTTGGATCTATTTAAATCTAATAGTTTAAAAAATGTGTAACTTGAACCTATCTCTAATTAAAAATATGCATTTTATAAATACTTATTCATGAAATTTATTGCACATTGTAAGGATTAGCGACTAGTAATAATAAAAGAGCAAGACTTAGGTATAGTATTTAGGCGCTTACATTCTTCTCAAAAAAGGTATAGTATTTAGGTGCTGTTCATTTGGTTCCCATCTTAAGATTCTGTCATGTGACTTTTTTCTCATGGGATGAAAATATATTTTTTAGTTAAGTCTCCACATGGTAGAATCTTAAGAGAAGAATCTAACGAACAACACATAAAATACTGTACATAAATTTTGTCTGTAATAAAAATAGAATCTTTTGAACTTTTCTTTAAATCTTCAGCCTTTTGAAGGCTCATATTTTCCACACCAATCATCACTATATATAAATAGGCAGTAACTCGTGTATTGCATGAGAAACTTGAACAATTTTTTTTTTTCATTTTATATTCACTAAATATGGAATTTAATAACTATATTACTTATTAATTAGCATTTATTATAATTGGGTTTGTATATCAAACTATCTATTCCACAATTTAAAGAAAATATAATAAGAAAATATAATATGACAAGATTTTATTGAAGGGTGTAAGTATAGGAAGTTTTCTTGGTATCCTTATAGAATTTTAAACTTGTTATATGTCAGTTCACACACCAATCAGAACTTATTGTTATATTAGACTAAAATGATTGAACGTTAATATATTTTTTTTATTTAATTGGTTTTTAGTTTTCAAAGATATATAAAGATTGTTAGAGGTAAACCCGTTAGAATTCACTAATATTCTATTAGTTCTATTAGTCTAAAGCAACTCATCCTAAACATATACTAAAAACTCATCGCTAGCTAAATTATTTATTCTCTTATATTTATTTACAAGGCCATGTTCAAGTTACATACAGTACCCATTAGAATTCACCATTATTCTATTATTTCACCTCCATCACCTTGAACCTGAATTGGTTGAGAGAGAACCCACAACATATTTTAAAACCCTTGAACCAAAGTGGTATAATGCTAGCAAAAATTTTACCAAAAACAAAAATGAAAATAATATTAGCAAAATTACACTAAGGAGAACAGAATCGATCAAGCAGCTGTAGGTATTACGTCTGCTAGAAAATTTAGTCACACTTCAAAATCAGTGGGTAATGCACAGCAGTAAATTATATTAAGATATATCTGTGTGTACATGTATCATTTTATGAATTATAAAATTTTTTTTCCTACATATTAGTTAGAACTGTGCATGATGCACCTTGCTATGTTCTAATCATAGAAAGGTCCCTTCTGCTCATGTTAATTAAGAATTAGTCTCAAAATTGGTTACGACACCCAACTACCCAAGCATAGCATGTGAACCTAGAATTGTCACTCAAGTAAATAGTATATACATTATGGTGCAAAAAATATAAGATTCATAAACTCTCTGCATTTAGAGCCTTCAGAAATGTCTCACATCAATGCGTTCCTCAATTACATAGAAAATGCCAAACCTCTTTCTATGATGAGAGTCACATTCAGTTCTAATCAAGTTGACAGCTGAACCATGTTAAGTATGAAGTATGAGCAGATTAGTGTCGTGGGTATTCATATTTGCTTTTGTAAACAAAGGCTACAAAGCCACAAGCTGCGTATCTAATTGAAACTGGTTTTCTATAAATTTCCCTTAACACCGCAAAGTCATATACTGCAAATATTGCAATAGTAAAAGATGGAGAGCTTCCCACGTGGTACTCTTAATAAATATCTCTTTATAATGAACATAACTGTTCTAAGATTTTTTTTTTTTGGGTAGCAACTAGAAGTTATTAAAAGCCATACATGTGTCAATATATGAACGAAACAAAACATCAAATTAACACTAACATTTAACAAAATACGATATCTATGTAGTATCTAAAAAGCACCAAGTTTATAAATTAAAATTACTATCCAAATTTATAAGCATTTAAAAATATTTTATTTTTTCAAATTTATTAATAATTAATAATTATATGATGGTTCTTTATCAAAATTTCAAAACTATCAGCACTGAAATTTGCAAAAAGCTACAAACCCTGGGCACGAATCAACAAAAATGACTAACTATACTAAATTTGCAAGACATTGAAGTTTGAGATTCAAAACTTAATGAGAATTCAAATTCATGTGAAGTCTAAACTGCACCTTAGAAACTTGTTTTCATGACATGTTGGTAAAAAATAAAACACGAAAAAGAGAGACCTAATTATCTAATGCATACTAAATATTTATTGCACTCTTTTAAAAAATTATTATTACTTATCTATATAACTATAATAACTATATATAAATATATATTCAAAAATGTAAAAATTTTACTCATATAGTAGAACGTATAATTTTTTATTAAACGTGAGATGCACAAGCATATTAGTAAAAGTAAACTTCTCATTAGATGCATATATAAATTTTCTGGAAATGTAGATGTAAAAGAAAGATTAGTGAAGCCATGAATTAGTCCAAATAATTCTTTAGGTTTTTTTTTTTTTTTTGGTGTGTGTGGGATCCTCGGCAACAACCATTATCTAAGTATCAAAAACCATGAATATATATAAAATCATTCAAAATGTTTATTTTATCAGAAGAGTAATACATACCTATGACGTTGCTATGTAGGGTAGGTAGAAGAAGAGGATTTGTCTTAAGATTTTGGAATGGTGAATTTGACTACACCAAGAAAAATGGAGAATATATAAAAATTTCATTAAATAGAATTTAAATGTAATGAAATTATATTTCTAATCAATTTAAGAATTATAAGAAAAATTCTAATTATTGATGGTGGTGGAAAGAAAAAGTTGATAAGAATAATAAATGTGGTTTTATTAAAATGAAAAAAAGAAGAAGAAAGGAAACAAAATAAAAGGTGTTTATCAATTTGGTGTTTATTACAACAAACTGTCACATTTCAACATAATATAGTAACCAAAATAAAATAAAAGGAAACAAAAATCGATAAACTTCAATTGTAGATATAAACCTTAATAGAAAAAAAGTGAGAAAAAAAAAATGAAAATTATCTAATACGAAATAAATAAATAAACAAAGAAGGAAAGGGAAAAATATTATAAAATTCAATAATCTAACCTTAATAGGGAAAAAAAAGGTAGATAATAACATCAATTAAGTTTTTGTGTCATCTTAACAAATTGATAAGGCATTAGAGGAAAGCTTGATAACTGATTAATAATTTGGCGCAAACACTATCTATCTTTAAGCCCAACTTTTATTATATAATTGTAGGTGGCCCAAAAAGCTAAGTTCATTTAGAATAATGGATTTAGGTTAGATAGTCCAATACAATTAACTTGTTAGAGGATGGGCTTCCGAGGTCTAATTTAATGTACTCGTATGATTTAATCTTTAGATAGATGAAAAAAAGTTAGATAATTCAAGAAAAAAGAACAGATTTCAGGGATTAATACTTCCTTAGGCTGAGCCGAAGAGTAATTGTTCATATAATATTTAAGTCTTAATCACTAAATAGTGCTATACAATACCAGTATTTCTTTTAAGTTTTTCATCCCCCAAGCTAAAGGGATTTCCTTTCCTTATATAGTCAATCGAATTGCATCCTAGCACTCTACCTGTACAGTTACATGGGCCTTCCTTTGGATGCTTGCCCTATCAGGGTTTTTCTAGAGGTGGTAGAGTGTGTTGTAAGTTATGAGGTTACTGTTCAAGGGTCATTATTTTATTAATACGGCCAGCTGAGTTGGTGCAATGCATTGAATGCGGATGTGATGGCTACTTTACCTGAATATTTTCCTTCTTCTTTACTTGCATGTCTCCACTGTCTTCCTTGGTATCTTGTCCTTTGGTGCAAGTGGCCTACTCAATGCTTCCCGAGGTAGGCTCACTCATTGGGCTCCTCGGGGAGTCGGCCTCTTTGTCTTTCCTCATCGGATTCTCATTCGCGTATTGGGTTAGGACTGAGGTGTGGGTGGGCCCTTCCACCTCCTCAGACTGGGCCCACGGGTTCTATTTTGTACTCAAATCTTACCCCTCCCACAATAATATATGATATTTAGTTTCATTTGTAATTTCAATTTTAATTTTTATTTATAGCTATATTTGATTTTTATTTTCTTGTACGCTATATTTGTAAATTTAATTCTTCTATTGTTTATTATTTTTACTTTTATTTTACTAGGGCTCTCAATATCAACATGTAGTTTAAGAAAACTAATTCACTTTTGCTCTCTATTTTACTTTGTACTCGATTGTCTCATTTGTCTATGAGAATTGTAGTCGGTTAGAATTCGGCCTTGGGAAATTAAATGAGAATTCGGATGTGGAAACAGGCCTGGGGCAGGAGAAGGTATTAGGTGAGACAATGGGCTCATACGCCCGTCTCACCCAGAATTTTCTCCCGGGGCAGAGCCGCAGATAGAATGTTTTAACATTGGGTTTGGTCGAGTTGAACCTCATTTGGGCTTTGTTAGGTTGAATCTGATTGGAATTATTATAAATATGAATTGGGCTTCAGTTTAAATTGTCATTCTACAGTAAGTGCTTGCCGAAGTGCCTTGACCAAAGCAGAGCCTATATGGGCTATAATAACATTTGAAGGGCCCAAGTACGTATTGACCATGGCAAAAGCGTACCAAAGTACCAATCTCCCTGACCCTTATTATTCTATGAGACTCAAGTAATAGTTCAATTATAATAACATTCTTTATTGTGTCATGGCTCAAATTCCGTTTTCTCCTCCCTACTATCAACCTATGTCAAACAAAAATTTACCATTCTACAATATATTTATACTTATGAAAGTAAATTATGAACAAAACTTGTATAACAAGATAGATAATTGAAACATGTAAATTATACAAAAGAAAAGTTGATGCAGAGTGTATTTGGAGGGGGAAAAAAAAAAAGAATCATCACTTTCCCGAGAGTCTTTTTATTAGGCTTCAGGGATTATGTTAGGGTGCAATTACATCCCCAAAATCCTTAACTCATAATAAAACACTCAAAATCAAAATGTTTCTCAATTCTCTTCTTACTTTCTTTCTTTCCCAATACTTGATCTAAATTGAATCATGGTCTAATTGAAATAGATTTTTAGGAACATCAGGCTCATTCTCAAACACTTCAGAACAGCACCTCCAATCTATCATTGCACTAAACCAAAGCCAGTCCTTCTCATCAAATATAGCCCAACATCCTCTCTTAACAATGATTTATACCTTCCCTAGCGCTGAAAATATATTGTTATAATGCCTTGTTTGGCCAATTAATGTACAATAGCTACATTATCTGTCATATTTAGGTAAAGGATATAGCTTGTTGCAATGTTGCCATCTTTTGTCTTGTCTGTAACCACTTGATACATGGAATTAAAATTACGAGAATGTCTCCCTCACGAGACATACAAATGTCCCCCTACTTTTGGTACATGCATAGATTAATAAGTCACATTTATAGCAACAGCATAAAAGAGAGTGCTACATGAAAAATTGGCAATGATCCTTAGAATTTATTCCAAGAAATTTTACAGACAATAGATGAGAATAGGTTAAACATAAAGAGCTAGAGCATAATGATCTGTGAACTATTATGCTTCTTTGAAACAAATCATACTTACCGTAGATGGTAAAAGTTTAACAAACTATGCAAGACTTAGACACCAAATAATGTTTTAAGTGAGTTTTGCGCTCCATTCTTTCCCCATTTGCAACCATCAATGATCAAGTTCTATAAATATGAGAGAGAGAGAGAGAGAGCAGAATTCCAGCACTACAAACAATAATAAAGTGTCAAATTAATCAGTGGTATTACAACAATATTTATATTGAGGTCTTGGCCGCATACAGGTTGAATAATTGTTTTATGGAGGCACGCACACTGACAATTGTGCTGTTTGTGAACCCTTAATAGATATAATGTGTAGCTAGAATCTAAGAGTGCTCTCTTTTTTAGTGCTGCATTAGCCTATTCTACATTACCATAACTTGCAACTCAGGCTCCTAATCATAGTCATCCTTGCCCTACCACTGACTTATGCACCATACCAATCCTTATATCCTGCATCCAGCAAATAAAGCATCAATCACCAAAAGGGATCAAACAAGCTTGGAATTTGGGATCCATTTAACATTTAACAACATGTTTCTGCATTAATCAGGATGCGGAAGACAGACAACAAAAGAAATAATATGAAGTACGACAACTGAATTGATGAATTCATTTATCTTTGTATCAGAAGAAGCAGAGAAATCGGTTATGTTGAAAGAATTTTACACTAAAACATGACATGTTATACAAAACTTACCAATTAGAAAAGTTCACAGTGCCCATAAAGAGCACCATATTCAGAACTTGTACACTAAGTTATCCAACTCAAAGAATATACTCTCATCCGGAATTTCACTTCCACAAAATTAGAGCCTTAAATCAAAATCTTCCACAAAAAGATGGAGAAACTTACCAGCAAGTGAAATCCATAACTCATTCATTCATGACTAGAGAAAGCAATGGTTTCTTTGAAAAGAAAGCTTCCAAATTCCCAATCATTAAATCACACAAATCCTTAAAAGATTCTGTTGTAAAGACAGCCATGTGCGGTGCCAACACAACATTATCCAATTCAAAGAGCTCTTTAGGAACATCAGGCTCATTCTCAAACACATCCAAGCCAGCACCTCCAATCTCCCCTTGTACCAAACACTGCACCAATTCCTTCTCATGAATAATAGCTCCACGACCAATATTGACAATGACTCCTTCCTTCCCCAATGCCAATAAAACTTCCCTATTAATCATGTGCCTGGTTTGCTCAGTCAATCCACAACATATAATAAGGACATCACTATTAGCCGCTAGTTCACATACATTTGTATAGAAAGGGTATGACACAAAGTCCTTCCTCTTCCTCGAGTTATATGAGATGTTGCAACCAAAGGCCTGAAGCCTTTTTGCCACTTGAAAGCCAATGCTTCCCAATCCAACAATCCCAATTCGCTTACCTCCTAACTGTAGTTACCAATCATCACCATTACACAGTATAAAACATAACATAAAAATCAGAACATAAATAAAGCAATTCAATTGCAAGAAGTAGATTGTATTCTGTAAATAAATTTTGACCCTTAAAGTTTGGTACTATTTTTATTCTAGTAATTTGAGATTTTTCCATTTTGGCTCACAATTCTATTTCAAAATGTTCCTTCCATCCATGTCTGTGATTAATCTAACCGTTAAGAGAGGGGGAAAAAAAATAATAATAAAGAAATGATGTCAGTCACAAAGATGGATAGAATGACCATTTTCAAAAAAGACTAAAATGCTTAATTGAGTCTAGATTGTATATCATAAACATACCATCACACTAAAAGTACTGTAATTGACAGAGGAAATCCAAGAAAAGCAAAGAGAGAGTTCAAAAGTTAGAGCGTAAGACCTTAGACCCAAGTGGGTAATCTCCCTTAGTAGCCCAAAGCCCATGCCTGACATACCGATCAGAAGCCGAGACCTTTCTGAACACATCGATCAAAAGGCCCACAGCCAGGTCCGCAACATCCTCAGAAAACACTTCTCCAGCATTGGCTATAGAGATTCCACGGTTCCGGCACTCGGTGAGGTCGATGTGGTTGAGGCCGGCACTGGTGGTGACGACGAGACTGAGCGATGGGAGAAGCCGTATAATGTCGGCGGAGATGGGAGGGCCAGTGCCAGAGCATAGCATGGCCTGAGCTGAGTGTGCATGGTTGGTCAAGAATTCGTGTCGAGGAAGTGATGACTCCCAAGCTTTTAGGAGGTGGAATTTTTTGGAGAAAAGGTCCTTGAAATAGTTGAAAACAGGTGGAGGGTGCAGAACTATGACTTGAGGGAGGTCATGGGATTGGATTTCTGGTAGTCGTGGTGGAGTTGAAGCCTGATCTGAAGCCATCGACTGTGGATTTTTGGAAGTATGAGAGAGAGGTGACAATCGAGGAAGTGAGAGAGTATCACTCCGGTTTGGCAAATGAACGCGAATGGTGAGATTCCAAACAACAGTTTTCCTCGTTTGGGTATAAAATCCGAAATTTGTTATTTGGAAATATTTGTGAAAATATTTATGGGTAAAAAAAAAATATTGAAATATGTAAAATATTGTTTAAAAATTAAAAATAATTGTTTAAAAATATAAACCAAACACCCCCTTAGTTTTAGTGTTTAAAAAAGAAAAGGAAAGAAAAGAAAGCGGTGAACAAACAAAAAAAGTTTTGTCAGTGATTTTATTTAGGGGGCTTGAGTTACACTTTACATTTTAGAGTATTTAAATATTGAATTTAGAGAACTTCTTTTACTTATTTTCAATTTTCAGAAAGCATAGCTATACTTTTGTAAATATTTTAAAAATTGTAGGTCACTTATTAAACTACACGTCATCACTTTTTTTAAAAAACACACATATACCAAACACATAATTATAAGGGGCTGTTTGGCACTGTTGTGTAAACAACAGTTTTTAGTATTTAAACAATAATAACACTTCTAATATGTATTTCTAAAAGATTAAAAACTAAACTACAGTACTTAAACACTGTTACCAATATTTTTTTTACTTTTGAAAAAATTTATTAAAAATATGGTACCAAATATATTTTTTGCATTATGAGTAGTTTATAATAATTTGTTTGCTAAAACAATTAACTTCAAGTCTTTGAATTCAATAAAAAAAGAAGAAGAAGAAGAAGAAGAAGAAGAAGAAGAAAAAAAAGTCTTTGAATTCATGAGTTTGATTCATGACTTTTAAGTTGTGGTGGGTAGAGGCCTCTTTACCACTTCTGTTTTTTTCTTTGGTAGTCATTGGTTGTCACATTGCTTTTTTGATTTATAGTTGTTTTTTATGTCTTTGTCAAAATTCAAAAGTTATTGTCACCGTTTTTACCTTTTTGAGGAGTGACAACCAATGACTACGAAAGGTAAAAACGTTTTTACCTCAAAAATTGTTTCAAAAATTTTATGTCTTTAGAGCATATATTAATTAATTATTTTTTGAAACAATTTTTGAGGAGTTGAAAATGCTATAAAAAAAGTTAATAGCTTTTTCATTTTTTTTTTTATAAATTTTTTTCTTAAAATGGTTTACTAAGGTATGCCCTAAGAGCACACGTTAGTAAAACCATTTACCTTGAAAGTTCAAATAGCGTTGAAAACATTATGAACGTTTAGACCCCAAACAACAAATTACCAATTCAAGATTTATATCATACAATGTATGTGCGAAAAATGATAACAAGCTTATAACAGAATTGATAAACAATCTAAATCATAAATAATCACAATCACAGTAGTAATTAAATTGTAAAGATAAAGAGAAGAGAGATACAAACACAAGGACAACACACGATGTGTTATCGAAGAGAAAACTGAAGCCCTCGGCGTAAAACCTCTCCGCCGCCCTTCAAGTGGTCAATAATCCACTAGAAAATGTAGTTAGGAAACATGAACAACAATAAACCCTCCAAGTTTAATCTACCTAGGTACCTAAGGCCTCCAAGCTTCTTGCTCCAACAAGGTTACGCCGAACCTCTGTCTTTTCTAGCTTGCCGGATTCCGCTATCAACCATAGTATCAACCAATAACCATTGGTCCCTTCCAAACTGCTTCTCTTAGTACCAAAAGAACCTTCTCACAGACGTGGGTATGGTGAGAAAAGGATTTGGTCAATAACCTCTCAAGGATGTATCAATGGAAAGGAAGAGAGTAGAGGAATTTGAAGAGTCTCTTAGGTGAAGATTGTGGATGAGTCAATCTTGTTTTCTCTAGGGTTTCTCTCTCAAAATTCTCTCTGGAAACTCTCTACATTTCGTAGGAATGAGGGGTATTTATACTAGTGTGAGAATGGAATGTGAAACGTCAGGTTTTTCAAAACAGGGTGTTCTGGCAACTTGACCTCGCGATTGGGTTGAGTCGGGAGTTCAAGCCGCGAGCTAACAGCTTGACCAGCTTGGAACTTTTGTCCTGTAGTGTAACAGCTAATGTGATTCTTCAGCTTTTGACATGCTTAGCACGTGTGCAATTTCTGACGACTTGCAAGCCGCGAGCCACCTATGAGATCTTGTTGCAAGTCCCTGTTTCTTTGCACAATTTTAAGCATTTCTTCACACTCTCTCACTCACTACCCTTACAAGATTCCCACCTAAATACAAGGTTACTAAATGCTAAAATATAAGCAAATTTGGCACCGAATAAAGCCAACAAGATGGTTGATTAAATCCAACCTTACATAGCTTTTAGGTTATAGTGTTGTCCCAACACATGTCGTGTCAACCTCTTATAAAGGAAAATGCTAGGGTCACAAAAAGTTCTACAATTTTTGCCACAACTCACCACGTGGTGTGTTATGAATGGTGAATGTTAAATGGTAAGTCCATACTTCCACCACTCACAACTCACTACATGATGAGTTGTGACAAAAGTTGTGAAATTTTATGTATACTTAGCATTATTCCTTAATAAATGGGTTATGTTAGGGGGGTTTGGTTTACCTCCACTACTTTTTTAACTAGAATCACTTTTTTTTTTAATGAGAAATTATCACATCACTCACTAACTAAATAAAATATGGAGATTAAAACTCACTACCACATCATTCTACCTTAAGTTAAAACAAACTAAATGTCCAGTTGAAAAAGTACTAAAGGTAAATCAAACCCATGTTAAGGTTGAGAGATTTTTTTACAATTATTAAATGGGTCTAGTCAAGTAGGGCCAATCCAATAAATTTGGAGGCCTAAGACAATATATTCAAATGGGCTTTTTTGTTATCAGTTAAACTAGTGTTTACTATTTAATATCATAATTTTTTTAATAAAAAAATCATTCTTTTTATTTTTGGAAAAATGCTACAGTTATAGCAAATTTTTCTTCAAATTAAATGTATACTTCAAGAAAATAATAAACAAGTATTTTGAATAAATGATATTAGGGATATTGTACATTTTGCAAAGGGCAAAACTTAGGTACAATACCTTAGGTTCCCTATTTAAAATTTTGACACCTGTCCAATTTAACAAACCAAGTAAACAGCGTTAAAACTAAAATATCTTTTTTTTTTTCCTTCCTTCTTCCTTCTTTTTCCTATACCTGCAAACGTCTTATCTTCCAAACCCAAAACCTCTCTCTTCCAAACCACCCATGACCCTTCTCTTCCAAACCCAAAACCTATATTTCCTTCTCCCTTCTTTTTCCTATACCTACAAACGGCTTCTCTTCCAAGCCCAAAACCTTTCTCTTCCAAACCACCCATGGCCCTTCTCTTCCAAACCCAAAACTCAAAAAAGAAAAGAAAAAAAAAAAAAAAACTCATCTCTCTCTCTCTCTGTATGTATGTGTATCTATTTCCTTTCTTCTTTTCTGATTGATCTGATCGTAGCTTCAAGTTCAGGTGCTGTTTTTTGGTTTGAAACTCGGTAGATCTAGCTTTTATTTTTTGATCTTTCATGTTTGGTTGCTAAGAAAATGAGGAAGAAGGGTCCCTTTTTTTGGTTTGAAACCCAGTAGAAAATGAGGCAACTGGAAATTTGAAGCTGTGGGTTCTCGCAGTACAGGAAAAAAAGGAAGAAGGAAAAAGGAAAAAATTTTAAGCCATGGATTAACATTGTTTGTTTAGGATGTTAAATTAGACAAATGTCAAAATTTTAAATAGGGAACCTAAGGTACTGTATCTAAGGTATTGTACATCAGTTTTGTTATTTTGCAAATGTATCACCAATCACAAAAAATAATTCAAAAATGCATTTAATAGTTTGTTAAGCTTGAAGTCCACAAATTATATTAAATGTCACATCAATTTGTAGAAGCTTATGAAGTAAAATTTATAGTATTTTTCTATTTGAATTTTTTCTTGTAATTAGTAACGGGTATATTTGTAAGACATATATATTTAAAGTTGTTTTATCCCTATCATTACTCAATTCTTTGAAACTTCTCAAAAATAGAAGAAAAATGTAAAACTTTATTTTTTCTATATCTCCAAAAAAAAATAATCAATTTTTGCCGCAAATTTTTGGAGCCTTTCTCTAGAAAGGGACCTATGTGACCTAAGCCTAGGGCCAACCCTAGAGTCAAGGTTGACCTATATAGCCAGATAAATTTACCTTGCAAAAATTATCTCATGTGCCCACTACACGGAGCAAGCCCATGTGGATCTTATAGGAGTGAAATCCATACTCTTGTGAGAAACTCGGTCTATAAAGCGGGTAAATGAAATATTTTCTCCTTACCTTGATACGATGTGAATATAATTTATTTATTTATTCATTTTTTACACATTATATGAATACAAGTTGAAACACAAATTGCCACCCTTACTTGCACAAGTGGTATTGTTAATAAGCTTTTGGCATGCACAACTGGTGTAGTTTATAAGCTTTTTGCCATAAACTTTGTAACCCAATTAGTACTTTTTGGTATTTCCAATAGAAGATGTTTAAGGTTCAAACCACCATCTCCTAACTATTGAATTAAAAATAATAATAATAATAACACCTTCTTTTCTTTTCGTGAAATATCTACAGTATAATTATTTTTATGAAATTATGGTGCAGTATAATGTCAAAGTGGAGTTTGTACTAAGAAAACGAAAAACAAATACAGCTCCGCAGTTGGCAGTTCATACCAGCGGTAAAGTCATGCATCGGACATTTAACTTTGGGGCAAAAATTGTTGGAATTTGCACTAATTGAACATAAAATCAAAAACTTAAATGCTATGAAATTTGAAATCAAAATATACAGATAAGAAATTAATAGTTGACTTATTTTTGCCCAATTCCAAATTAAACTGCATCAGCATGTACCTCAACATGGAATTTAACTCCTTTCATCTATATATGTGTGTGTATATATATATATTGAAAGAACCGTATTATACCATTATAAGATAAAATACGATTCATACCAATTTAGAGAATCAATTTTGCTCTTGAAGAGAATCAATTCCAAAGCAGCAGGATGACATGTTCATATATTCATGACTGGAGAAAGTAACGGTTGATTCGAGAAGAAAGCTTCCAAATTCCCTTTCACATGTTCACACATTGCTGTTAATGATTCTGGCGTACGGACAGCCCTATGTGGTGACAACACAACATTATCCATGGTTAAAAGCTCTCTTGGAACATGAGGCTCATTCTCAAACACATCCAACCCAGCTCCTGCCAGCTCTTGTTGCACCAAGCACTGCACTAACTCCTTCTCATCTATTATAGCCCCGCGTCCTATATTAATGACGACCCCTTCCTTTCCCAATGCTAACATGACATCCTTATTAATCATGTGGCGTGTTTGCTCGGTTAAACCACAACATATAATTAGCACATTGCTATCAGCTGCGAGTTCAAGAACATTGGAGTAATAAGGGTATGAAACAAATGGCTTCTTGTTCCTTGATGTGTACATGATTCTGCAACCAAAGGCCTGGAGCCTTTTTGCAACTTCTTGGCCAATGCTTCCTAAACCAACTATCCCAACTCGCTTGCTGCACAACTGGAATTGCCAATCACTAACATTAAACAGAAATAGAGAAAGAAGCATTGTAACAAGTGATTTCAGCAATGGTGATGTTATACTTGCACAAGCACGTCATGGTGACAAATGTTAATCATAGTAACAAAATGCAAAATCATTATTGTTTCTTTACCACTATTTTTAAGGCTCCATTTACATGGCAAGCTCTATTCTTGTAAATTGTTTTCTCAAAAAATGAAATCTAATCACTATCACTGATTCCTCAGCATAAAACATTTTCCAGTTTTTAATTTATGGTTTAAATTAAATGCAGAGCATAATTAAAATCAGATGCAGACAATATCCTATGCTATGCATGTGCCATTTCACCTGCGTCTTGAGGCAATTGAATCCAGAATCTCATCCCTACAAATAACTTAACTACTTTATTTGAGTCCATTGATATGCAGAAATTCTCAGGATAAGCATTAATAAAGTGGAAGCCACAACTAGCAAAAACTTAAGGGTAGCTCAAAGCCTCAAACACCATAATTTCTTATACTTTTTGTGGTGAAAGGTGAAAGATATATCAAACATTGAATCATCCAAGAAATAAATAGAAATTTATTATTATATTTGCAAGGGGTTTTCAATGAAAATGTTTGATTTAATTTATCCCAAAAGAGAGAGAGACTCAACTTGCAGGCTTGCAGCCGACTCACAAACTTTAAATGACATGACAGTAGATACACCTGAAATTAGTATCCCACAAAAAAGTATAGTACCTAGTGATCAATACAAGATGATGAAACAGAGGTGATTACCTTAGAGCCAAGAGGAAACTCTGCTTTTGTATCCCAAAGTCCCTTCCTCACATAGCGGTCAGCAGCTGATATCTTCCTCAACACATCAATCAATAATCCTACTGCCATATCAGCTACATCTTCGGAGTACACATCCCCAGCACTGGCTATAGCGATGCCCCGCCTCTGGAACTCCGGCAAGTCGATGTGATTAAGGCCAGCACTGGTGGTTACCACAAGCTGCAGTGAGGGGATCAGCTGGAGGATATTTCTGGTGAGCGGATAGCGCCCAGGAGTGAGGAGGGCTTTGACTGATTGTGCATGGATGCTCAAGAATTGGTCGAGAGGAAGTGGTGACTCCCATGCTTTCAACAATTGGAAGTCATTCAAGAACTGGTCTCCATGTAATTTCATGATTGGCGGCGGTTCAAGGACTAGCACTTGTGAGAGCTCTTTTGACCGGTGGTCATGATTTCCTAGATGATTAGGAGTTGCCATTGCTATTTTGGGAATTCTAAGACCTGGAATTGAAGGAAGTAAGAGAAAGTTCCCAGTTAATTTTTAAAGTGAAAAGTCAAAAGGCTCTCCGCATTTTATTTATTTATATTTTTGCTCCAAGATTCTATATTGACAGATGGCAGGCACAGGTAGCCTCCACATCATATTGTTTGGCATGTTATATGAGTTTCCCTTTTCTTATGCTTTTTGTTTACTTTCTCTTCATCTAACATTCTTCTCTTCACCTAACCACAATTGGAAGCGCCGTGGGGTAACCACTTTTTATATATTTTCGTAAATGTTATAACATTTTGGTAACAAATTTTAAGTGACATGCTTAGTAATATTAGTAGTGGATTTAAATTATAACTATTTATAACTTGCTACCTAATATTTGTTATAAAAATATTAGAAAAATGTTATAAATGTAACATTGCTCATTTTTTGGGTTGTCACTACCTAGGCACTGTGCACGCCAGGGCCTTGGCTGCATGCCCACACAGGACATGCCAGGGCCTTGGCTACGTACCCACACTGGGCTGCCACGGCTTAGGTAGCGTGCACGCTATAGTCTTGGCTGCATGATTATAACTTGTCACCTAAGATTTGTTGTAAAGCATTGAAAAAATGTTGTGAATGTAACATTACTCATTCTCTGGGTTGTCACTGCCTTGGCACTATGCACGCCAGGGCCTTGACTGCATGCCCACACAAGACATGCTAGAACCTTGGTTGCGTGCCCATGCTGGGCTGCCACAGCCTAGGCAGCGTGCATGCCATAGCCTTGGCTGCATGATTAATGAAAGAAAAAATGCAATAGGTAACGGATGGTGTTACCAAAGTATATATAGCTTTATTTTTAATAGAAAATGCCCAAAACACACAGCTTTCGACAGCACCTTTTGAAAACAATGAAAAAACTACCCGCAAACAAAATCCATTCAATCATTCATGACTGGAGAAATTAGGAGTTTATTTGAAAAGAATGCTTCCAAATTAGCCACCAAAAGTTCACATAAAGCCTTGGAAGATTCAGAAGTAAGGGATGCTTGGTGGGGTGACAGCACAACATTATCCAATGCAAAGAGCTCTTTAGGAACATCAGGCTCATTCTCACACATCCAAGCCAGCACCTCCTATCTCACCTTGCACCAAACACCACACCATTACCTTCTCATCGACAATAGCCCCTCTTCCAACATTGATTAGGACTCCCTTTTTACCCAATGCCAACATGACTTCCTTGTTAATCATGTGGCGGGTTTGATCATTTAATTCACAACAAATGACTAGGGCATCACTGTTAGCTGCAAGCTCAACAACATTGGAATAGAAAGGGTATGAAACAAATGGTTTTTCCTTCCTTGAGTTGTACAAAATTATACACCCAAAAGCCTCAAGCCTTTTCGCAACTTCTAAGCCAATGCTTCCCAGTCCAACAATCCCAACTCGCTTGCCTCCCAACTGAAATCATCAATTATATCATTAAACATTAGATTATATAATTAAAAGGAATCATATAATCATTAATAAGTTGTTAATTTTTACAGATTTGTAAGTGCTAAAAAAAATTTATAAATAATTGCTTCGACTTTCAACATGCGCAGCAAATTATGATTTTGTAGCCTCCAATATATATCTCTTTCCAAACCCAACACTCAAAAAATAATTTTTAATTTTACTTTTTCATAATTCAATAGTTACAATAATATGGGATTTAAACCCTCAAGTAGTTATAAGTAACGCTTTTGGCCCAAAAAATAAATTTAGAATTACAATAGAAATATTTCAAATTTTACCATGTAAATTTTATAGACAATAATCTCACTAATTTAACATTTATTTGTACCACCAATCATCATAATTTGTAGGAAGTCAAACAATTTTCATAAAATAAATAAATCGTGTAGAAAATAAAAAGAAAGATATTTATAAAAATAAAAAGAGTAAAGAGAAAGATGACCTTGGAACCAAGAGGATAATCGCCTGTGCTAGCCCAAAGGCCTTGCTTAACATACCGATCGGCAGCCGGAATCTTTCTAAGCAAATCAATCAACAAGCCCACGGCCACATCGGCCACATCTTCAGAATTCCAGTTCCCAGCATTAGCTACACGGATTCCACGGCTGCGGCACTCGTCCAAGTCAATGTGATTGAGGCCAGCGCTGGGCGTGACGATGAGGCGCAGCGAGGGAAGCAAACGGAGGACACGAGCGGTGACTGGGTAGCTGATGGTGGAGAGCATGGCTTGGACTGAGTTTGCATGGGTGGTCAAGAACTGGTCTAGAGGAAGTGGCGACTCCCATGCTTTCAAGAACTGGAACTTGTGGGAGTACTGAGATTGGAAGTTTGAGAAGGATAGAGGTGGACGGATGACCAATACTTGGGGTAAGTCTTGAGGTTGGTGATGAAGATGAGCATGAGCATGAACATCATCACCATCATGATGTGCCATATGTATGTATTTTTGTAGGACTTTGATCCTCTGTAGTCTGTGTGATTGATCTTGATCTTGCCTAATTTATATTTCAAAGGGTAATTTGCTTTTACTTTACAGAACCCAAAAAATATACTAAACAATAAAAAGCACTCTTCATTAAATTAATCAATCAAAAAAAAAAAAAAAAACAAAACAAAACAAAACCCCTTAACGTTGTTTGCTAGGCGCTTTTTGTTTTGTTTTATTTTTTTTTGTTTTGTTTTTTCTTTTTGATATCTTGGCCACTTAAAAATAAGAAAAAATGAGGAGGTATACCATGGGTTGAAAATTTTCTCTTTCTGAGGTGGATCCCAGATGCATCAGATCATATGTATAAAGTCCACTTCCATATAAGAAAACATTCATCGATGAATAGTATACCTCCTCAAAAACCCCAACCCCCATCTCATCCCTCTATGTTTGAAGATGTTAATTGGCCAATTTCCCTTAGGCCTCTGCCTCCTTTTGAACCCCTTTAATAAAGTCTCACTTTTACTTAACCCAAAAAAAAATAATAGTAATACAACAAAGCTACTAGCCTACTACACATACATCCTAAAACCATGCCAACTAGCAACAACAACATATAGAAAACACCAACTATAGGGAAAAATATACCCTGCCATGGGTATAACTTCTCCTACTACACAAGCTGCAATGCAACATAATTATTAAAGTGTATTGATTCTCTCACACGTGATATTAATGTACATTATGTAAATATCACTTATTTCATAATTTAAATGTGGACAATCTAGTCGTTGTGTGTGAGAACAATTATAGATTATTTAGGGCCCGTTTAGTATATGTGTTTAAACACATATTTTCAATTTTTAAATAATATTACATGTATTTTGATATACTTTTTCAGCCACACGAATTTTCAAAAAAATTCAAAACTGTTATTTAAACACGCGTACCAAACGAGTTCTTAATCATTAATAACCTGAGAAAGTAAGGGTTTGTTGGAGAAGAATGCTTCCAAATTCCCTACCACAATTTCACGCATACTCGTGAGGGTCTCATGAGTAAATGCACCTCTATGTGGCGACAACACGATATTATCCAAGGCAAAGAGCTCTTTAGGAACATTAGGCTCATTCTCAAATACATCCAAACCAGCACCTCCAATGTCGCCCTGCACTAAACACTGCACCATTTCCTTCTCATCAATAATAGCTCCTCGTCCAACGTTGATGATGACTCCCTCTTTTCCCAATGCCAATAAGACCTCCTTGTTAATCAGGTGGTGGGTTTGATCACTTAAGCCACAACAAATGACAAGGGCATCGCTGTTAGCTGAGAGTTTAACAACATTGGAATAGAAAGGGTATGAAAATGACTGTTTCTGCTTCCTTGAGTTGTACGAGATACTGCAGCCAAAAGCCTCAAGCCTTTTAGCAACTTCTTGGCCAATGCTTCCTAATCCAACAATCCCAATTCGTTTGCCTTTCAACTGTAATCATCAACATTTATTCTTGCATTAGACTACATACAGATATATATCAATAAGCGGAAAGGTGATTGACATTATACTATGCACATCCCTAACACTGGCCCATTGCAAGCCAAAATCATAAGAAACGCAAAGCAAGGTTTCCAATGTGATCTTTTCATGATTTGTTTGTATTACAGACGTAATAGGAAATAAAATCCTTCTATTGTATTACTTGTAATACTAGCCGCATTACGTGTGTGTTTAAAGGGTGTTTTTTTTTTAAAAATATATATATATATATATTTTTATTGTCAGCAGTTTAGTTTAAGTATAAAATGAGTAGATTTCGTTTAAGTCAAATTGGTAAAATCTCTTGTTATTAAATAAAGGATTTGGTTTCCAATACTAAAAACCAATTGGTATTTCAATGTTCAAAACTTATGACTTTTACACCCAACCGCATGCCACCATTACCTTTAAACTGTCTTGATCACTTCATTCACTTTTGAGTGTTAACAAATGCTTAGTTACTTTATTAATTACAAGTACCATGCATTCAAATATGAACTGTTAACAAATTAAGGAACAACTTGTGTTTTGGTGTTTATCAACCCGCTTTGACCTAGCACTTTCCCCGATTAAGAACTAAACTGTTGAAAGACATAAATCATCACTACACCTAGGGGGTGGAACCACAAGTATTCTACCCCACAAAAAATACATATATATATATATATATTTATATATATAAACATGTGAGGAATTTGGCTTACGAAAAAAAAAAGAAAGAAAGATAACACCCTCCCCAACCCCCAAAAAAGTCTCATGATTGTCTTAAAAAAAGAATTAAGTAATAGGTTTAGAAACAAGTTATGTTTGCGTATTAAATTTCATTTTTATTGGTAATTTATATTGAAATTGAAATTATTAAGAATTTGATACCAGATATGCATGATAATAGTTAAAATTTACTCTAAGAATATCATTACCAAGATATAGCTTTGATAAGAGGTAAGATAGAAGGTCTTTTTTTTTTTTTTTTTAATAAAACATACTCGCTTCCTAACATAAATTCGATTCCACATTGGACTACACTAAAAAAGGGGAAGTAATGCTTACCGAACATGCATTTTTGATTCTCTTCATTTGTTTTGAAGTAAAATTTTTCTGAAAATTTTTCCCCATTTTCAAGTGTTTGTTTGCAAGTAAAATATAGTTAAAGTTGTAAAATATTTTCTATTGACCATGAAATCCTTTATAAAAAGTTGTAAAATGTTTATTTTTAAAATTTTGGTAAAATATTTTACATACAAAAATACACAAAGGCTTTCCTAAGTTCCCTCACCCTATATGATAGCTAGGTCACTAATCTGATGAGCTGGGAAGCCAGTGCCGACAGTTCAGTGGTCAGAGCCACCACTCTAACGACTTGTGTTAAGGGTTTGGTCACTAGAAATACTGTTTTTAGCAATCGGTGTCAAATGTTCAATAACCAAAGCCATTGTTCTAGCCAGTGGCGACTCCAAGAATTTTTTTCAGGGTGTTCCTCAATAAGTATAAATTACACAATCTAATAAAAAAATTGTATATTGACAACAACAACAATAAAAAAACACGCAAATACATAAAGTTTACAATTGCCTTTAACGTGATTTTCTTATCAAATATTTGTCCATAATTCTAGCAAAAGAATAAATAATAAACTATAAGTTCATTTGAAATATTAATAAAATTATTGATTATTGTTATTTAGTTGTTTCATTAATCTGTTTGTCTTTTATAAACTATAATTTGTTATATTGTTATTTCATTAATTATAAAATTATTAATTATTGTTTAGCCTAATATAATTTAATTTGTTTGTCTTTTATAATGTATTGTTTTATTATTGTTTAGCCTAACATAATTTAGTTGTTTAATTTGTTTATTAATTGTCTTCTATAATTTGTTAGGTGTATAATTAATATGTATAATGTAATTAAAAGTTGAGTGTGCCAATCAAATGATAAACCCAAACCTTAAATTATACTCATGTCAAAATGGCTCACACCGCAGATCCGTCGCGGCTACACCGCAGACCTTGCCGCCGCTTACACCGCAGACCTTGCCGTCGATCCACGCCGCAAACCGCCCTACATTTTCACACGATTTCCATTTTGGTCCCTAAATTTTTTTTTACCGCTTTTAGTCCTATCCTGAAAAAGCCTATTTTTTTAGTCCCTGCCGTTACATCAGAGACGGAAAATGCTGACGTGGCAAACGGATGGCACTGTTGGCTGACGTGGCCATTAAAATAATAATAAAAAATATTATTTGGTATTAAAAAAATTTAAAAATTAATTTATTAATTTTAACTAAGTAAAAAAATTAAAACAGAATTAAAAACAAAAAATTACATGGATTAAGATCTAAGAGGGTCAAGAACAAGAACAACAAGAACACAAATCCAAATCTAAAAACACAAACTCAGAAATTAAAATCCAAAAACTAAAATCTCAAAACCATCATTTTCTCAAACCCAGCCAAATCATCAAATCCTTAAAACCCAAAATACCAGATCAATCCAAAAATATAATGGAACCAATCCAACAAAAAAATCTCAAACTCAGAAAAACCATCTCATGCAAGCAAACCCAGCAAACCACCTCAAACATGAGTCTTGGTCGATCTTATTTCAGCTCCCAAAAATCTCTTCCCACTGTCGGATGCCGATTCTCCTCCCTCCCATCGTAAATATCGATGTGAGCACGCGCCGCCTCTTCCCTCATCTCGCCGCCGATCTGAGCACGCCACAACTCCCAAACCCAGTCGACTCTTCACCTCCCTTTCCCTCCCAAACCCATCCCGTCTCTTTGCCTCCCTTCCCTCCCAAACCCATCCCGACTCATCAACTCCCAAAAATCTCTCCCTCGAACCGATCTAAGCATTCCGCCACCGCCGCTGATCTGAACCCAGCCGTCTCTTCCCGCATCTCGCCGCCGATCTGAGCACGCCACAAGACCCTTTGCCTCCCAAACCCAGTCGACTCTTCACCTCCCTTTCCCTCCCAAACCTATCCCGTCTCTTCGCCTTCCTTCCCTCCCAAACCCATCCGACTCATCAGCTCCCAAAAATCTCTCCCTCGAACCGATCTAAGCACTCGCCACCGCCGCCGATCTGAACCCAGCCGTCTCTTCCCTCATCTTGCCCCATGGTTCACTTTTCTCAACCTTCTCTTTCTCTTCACAGTTTCCTTTTGTTAATTTCATAGATGATTTGTGTGTACTGNATTTCATAGATGATTTTGTGTGTACTGGTTTTATTAATTTTGTTGTTGTTGTTTTAGCCTCAAGGAGATTATATAGATCTTCACAGAAAGAGATATGGGTACTGCCTTGACCACTTCGAGCACAAGCTTGAGGTGGGTTTGCTTGCTTGAGATGGGTTTTTCTGAGTTTGAGATTTTTTTTTTTGTTTGGATTGATGATTTTGGTGGGTTTGAAAAAATGGTGATTTTGAGATTTTAGTTTTTGGATTTTAATTTCTAAGTTTGTGTTTTTAGATTTGAGTTTGTATTCTTATATCTGAAATTGTGATCTTGGATTTGAATTTGTGTTTTTAGATTTGAGTTTGTATTCTGTTTTTTTTTTTTTTGCCTGCTGTGGACTACTGCCGGTGGTGGTGGTGGTGTTGGTGGTGGTTGTGGGTGTGGTTGTGGTTGTGGGTGTGGCTGATGGTAGAGGTGGTTGTGGCTGTGGATGTTTTTTTAGTAGTGGAATATATTATTTTATTATAGTGATTATATTATTTTATTGTGATGTTTATATTATTTTATTGTGTTGAAAGCTAAAATAGATCCACTGCTGTAGCATGTATGTAGGTAAAATAGATAAAGTAACTTTTGGTGGAGCTAAAAAGCTAAATTTTTAACTTCATGTGGATGCTCTTACATTCAAAATACTCACACATAAAATAATCGTAAAAAATGTACCTAAAAGTTGTGGTCCTAGTCACCTAGAATTACTCTTTTTTTCTTCCCGATGGTGCGCAGCTTCATAGTACCTTTGCAGGCTCAGACGCATTCAGTCATTCGCACTTTCCAATTCTCCATCACCGTCATGAGGGGACTCAATGTTTGGCCATTTGTCAAAGTTAGCATAAAACGTGCGTGTGAAATTTTGAAAGCTCAACACTTCCAAGTCAAACCTCAATCTTCGCGACATATCTTTATATATAAAAGAGAAAACATTAGGTCAGGCTTGGCGTAAAACACTGGTTTTACGCCAGCCAATAGATGTTTGCCACATCAGGTCATCACTTAAAGAAACAGAATGGCTTCAAAAAAAAAAAAAATTTCACGCTCACAGCCTCTGCTTCCTTCGCGTCGTTCACCTCTGATTCCTCTGCTTCCTTCATGCCGAACTTCCACCACTGTCACACAGATCACCGGAGTAGAATGATTTCGAAGAAGAAAGAGTTCTCGCCGTGCCCACTGCTCCCTCCTCTGGGGTTGTGCCGTCCTTTGCTTGCTCGAACCTCCACCACACCACACACCGAATCACACCGCCACACAGGGCGTCGGAGCTGTGCGTGGAGCTTGTAAACATACTGGAGCCGCCGTGAGCTAAGATCCAACGGTTTTTTTTTCATGATTTGCCCTTTTTCCCAATTTTGATTTCGAATTATTTTGATGGGTTTTTCTGGGTTTATGGGTTTTGATTAGATTCCTAAGTGTTAGGGTTAAATGAATCTGATTGTAGTTCTTGGAGGATTGTAGTTCTTATAACTTTTAATTTAGTTCCTAAGTGTTAGGGTTAAATGAATCTGATTGTTTTTTGAAACTTACTTTTTTTTATGCAAATCATTATATCTTGATGGTTTTTGATTAGATTCCTAAGTATTAAGATTGGTTTTTGCTTATTTTTTGTTATTTTCGTTTGTGTTTTTTTTTTTTTTTTCCCTGTATAGGTTACTTTTGATTCATATTTAATTATTTATATCAACCTCTGAGTAATGCAATTGGGAAGCATATTGATTGTAATTTCTGGACACCACACAATATCCGGTTAATGTTGCCTTATATACAGAGCTAGAGACTTCAAATTGTGTGAACTAGCTGAATAGGAACATCATAGGCTTTCATTGGGCACAATACCAACAAATATTGCTATTCTTTAAAATTTTGATGAGCTACACATTGTGCTCAAGCTAATTACCTAAGCAGTCTTGAGATTGACGCTAAAATTGTCTTGTTGACTTCATAGATTAATGACATTAACATTATAGTTTTGATTACGTGTTCTTATTTTTTTTTTAAATGGAGATTTAATTTTTTTTTTCCATGTTTGGACCCAAAAGGTATCAGACTTCTATAAAACCTGTAATTGTAAAAATTAAAGCTAGATGTGAAAAACTAGAAGCCTAAAAGAGGTCTTTCTTCCTCTTTCCATGGCCTTGTTACATTTGTGTGAGCAGATCTTCAATGATCAAGATGATTTCAATTCATTGTCAATTTTATTTTCAACTAGATAGACTTAGTCTTAAATTGCGGTAATCTTACATTTGCACACAGATCCTTAGATTCAGCATGTTTCAGTGATTGATGTAGCTTAAAAGAGAAGAAAAAAATGCTTGTAAAAAGTTGGTGGACGTTCATCAAAATCACATTGCAATAGTCAGATGTTCTTGTCTTGAAATCGATCAACCTTGCTTCATTTGAACTTTTATTTTTTATTTATTTATTTATTTTTTTACATTGGGCAGCATCTTGAATACCTTTCCCTGCCCCATCATATATTATCTTCATTATGCAGGATGATACTTTCTGCAATGTCATCATCTTCTATTTTGTTAAAAGTGGGGATTGTATATGTATTGCATTTGTACGCGATTCTATCATATAAGAAGTGAAAGTTTGTTTGTTGGTTGCCATTTATGAGTTATGGATTTCTGCTATGAATATCCTGGTTGGTTTTATTATGATATTTATCCTAGCATTACCAAGTAACTCTAGCTCATGAACTTCTAGTTCCTCTATATTCTCATCCTTTTCAACTTTATCCTCTTTTACAATCTTTGTTTGCTGGTTATGTTCTCAAATGTAAAAACTAGTTTATGAGATTGGAAAATAGGGATATATGGCATAGTTATGTTTTTTTCTTTTACCAATAGAGAAAAAAGCTGCCAGTAATCTGCTTTGGTGAGAAATTCCCACAAGATAATATGTCTTGTATCTCTTGTCCTGCACTTTATTATCCATTAAAACCTATATATTACTCAGTTCATAAATTGAATTCTAATTATTTTGCTTCATCTTCTTCGATTAGATTGTATATAGATAGTTAGTCTTTGTAATCTATACTCACAACTTGTAATCTCTCTTTCATTTAATAAAATCTGAGTTTTATTTAGAGTGAGTCTTCAAGTTTTTACAATTATGCTTCCATGACTTTACAATTTAATATTTCTTATGTTTATTTCCTTATAATGGTGTTAGGGAGCAGAGCAACAAACATTTGTAAGTTCTGAAGGCATAAACCAAGCATTGTTAAGTTCTAAAGACATAAACCAAGCATTGTTTAGAGATGTCAGCTATGGAGGAAGATGTCTGTAAAAGAGTAAGGTGAAAAATGATTATTCTGGAGCAGATTACAAGGCTTGAAGAGATGGATTTTTAAATTTGTTCTTCTTCAAGGAATTTTACAAGCAAGAAGTTGTAATTATAATGTCTTCTAAATAAATTTTCGCACATTTATTTGGTCCATCTCAAAAGCAATTATGTACTGTTTACTTGAATTTTTTTTTTCAAGGATCGTTTTGGTTCTTCTCTAACTCCAGAGTTCAATAAATAAAGCAATAGCAAAATAGTTTTGTTATACTATGTAAAAAGATTATTATTGTTGATGGAAAAGTGTGAGGTGACAAACTGAAACACATAAATTATATAATGTTCTTGATATGGAGTAACTTCAGCGGCTGTTTTGACTGCATTCTTGTCACCAGAGTTGAAGCTTATCAAACATTTCTCAGCACCTTGAATTAACCCCAACTTCAATTTGTTATCATAGGCATACATGTACCATCAATACATATGGCATGTGGCATTAGCAGTGAGAAAATTATTGAAGCTTAATTCAATAGAGAAGCCATCATGATTGTTAAAAGTTAGTCACCAACACAGACAATATGGAAACAAATAAAAATCTCACTAAAAGTCATGTATACGGATTTATAGTCACTCTGAAAGTCATGTATACATATTGTAACATCAGCTTTTAAAAGGTTTTGATGAAGCCACTACATATCTGATGAACACCAGTTCACATTTCATGTTAGTTACATTTCAACTGATAAAATTATATAAGCATTATTGAGTAGTAAATATCTAGCCGAAGGCTACCAGACAAGTTTTCAAGACCAAGAAATCATGGTGAACAAGATACTAGCCAACTGCATAAAGGTTTCCAATAAACATCTTATTATATTCCACCTTTCAACACGTTTAAATTTCCTTGAACTGTTTCAAACAATAACAAAAAATATCTAAGCATTCAATCCACTTCAAATACACAATTATCTCCACAAGTGCCTTCACTTCTACACATTTATCTACAAAAAATTTCGTTCACTTCTGCACTTGTGCATTCTTATAGAACTTTGTAATTCTTCTGGATGTCTCACTTGCAGCAACCACATCTCAACAAGTGACATTTCATCAGAATTATTATCTTCATATATCTTTACCTCCCCTCCCCTCCTTCATATTTGTATGGATTATTCCTAATCTTCCCCTGATAGTAAAGGGCGATTGTGAAGGCAAAGTTGTCCATCCCTACAACAAGAGCAAGGAATTCACCATTAAAAACAGAAATAGCAAGTGGCTGAATTATTCTTAAAAATTTATTCTACTATTTCAATACATATTTAAAAGTGATGGAAGTAGTATAATAAGACAATTAGTGTCTAAGTGTGAAGATTAGATGAACGGTAAGATGAAGGTGATAAAATGCAGTAATCAGTAGCCATCTAAACTAAAACCAGTTTCATGTGGCGTACATGCTAACAATTAATGAATGTATAAAAGCATTGAGCATATCATGCTCTTTCATATGCTGATGCATTCCTGCACCAATGCCACCACAAAGACATACATAGAACAAAAAGAATAAGTGAGCAACAGTAGGTCCACAAGCAAAGAATTATGGTATGACTGTTACAAGGAATAGCCTAGATTTTGACAGGTCCAAACAGCAGAAAGAAAAATCCTGTAGTTGACACAAATTGCTGGTATATAAGGCTTTTCCCTAGCTAATTTTTTTGTGAGGAGGGGGGGAATCTGAAAATTTTCCATAAATCTTACTAAGCTAATAACAAACTAAAGATTGTTGGAAACAATGCCTATCTCCAAAACAGAATATTAGCTTAACAATTATTGCTGTCACATTAAGCAGCTTATACTACAGGCCCCAAGCCAGTGCCTTGGGCCTCTCACATTTTCCATTCTGAACCAACAACCCATCTCGACTCTTCCAATCATGAGGTAGGGGTTCACATTTCTCAACCAAGATACAGCAGAACCTGCAAAATACTTCTGGACAAAACCCAGAACCAAGCTTGATAGAGAATGAGTACAGCAAAGCTAGCTTTTTTTCTCACCCAAATCTTGATTCGCATGTATTCTTGTTTGACTTATATTACAGGTTTTATAGAAGTCTGATACCTTTTGGGTCCAAACATGGAAAAAAAAATTAAATCTCCATTTAAAAAAAAAAATAAGAACACGTAATCAAAACTATAATGTTAATGTCATTAATCTATGAAGTCAACAAGACAATTTCAGCGTCAATCTCAAGACTGCTTAGGTAATTAGCTTGAGCACAATGTGTAGCTCATCAAAATTTTAAAGAATAGCAATATTTGTTGGTATTGTGCCCAATGGAAGCCTATGATGTTCCTATTCAGCTAGTTCACACAATTTGAGGTCTCTAGCTCTGTATATAAGGCAACATTAACCGGATATTGTGTAGTGTCCAGAAATTACAATCAATATGCTTCCCAAATGCATTACTCAGAAGTTGATATAAATAATTAAATATGAATCAAAAGTAACCTATACAGGGGAAAAAAAAAAAAAAAACACAAACGAAAATAACAAAAAATAAGCAAAAACCGATCTTAATACTTAGGAATCTAATCAAAAACCATCAAGATATAATGATTTGCATAAAAAAAAAGTAAGTTTCAAAAAACAATCAGATTCATTTAACCCTAACACTTAGGAACTAAATTAAAGGTTATAAGAACTACAATCCTCCAAGAACTACAATCAGATTCATTTAACCCTAACACTTAGGAATCTAATCAAAACCCATAAACCCAGAAAAACCCATCAAAATAATTCGAAATCCAAATTGGGAAAAAGAGCAAATCATAAAAAACAAACCGTTGGATCGTAGCTCACGGCGGCTCCGGTATGTTTACAAGCTCCACGCACAGCTCCACCGACCTGTGTGGCGGTGTGATTCGGTGTGTGGTGTGGTGGAGGTTCGGGCAAGCAAAGGACGGCACAACCCCAGAGGAGGAAGCAGTGGGCACGGCGAGAACTCTTTCTTCTTCGAAATCGTTCTGCTCCGGCGATTTGTGTGACGGTGGTGGAAGTTCGGCGTGAAGGAAGCAGAGGAATCAGAGGTGAACGGCGCCAAGGAAGTAGAGGTTGTGAGCGTGAAATTTTTCTATTTGAAGCCATTCTGTTTCTTTAAGTGATGGACTGACGTGGCAAACATCTATTGGCTGGCGTAAAACCAGTGTTTTACGCCAAGCCTGACCTAATGTTTTCTCTATATAAAATTATCACTAGTTCCATCGAAAATGTACACAACAATAGCAGAAGATAAATTGGGTCAATTCCCATTTTCTTAATTTCGTAAAGACAACCTGTGCACATTTTATAAAAAATTTCCCTGAGCTTTCACTCTGGCAGTGATCGTATTTTTGCCGACGCCAATTTTTTTTTTTTTAGAAGATTTGATAATTTGATAATGTAAAATAATGAATATCAGAGGCTGTGGCTCCTTCAATGTTGTTTCAAGCCTTCAATGTAGTTGGAAAAGTAAGGGAGATGGGAAGAGGATAGAAGGAGAAAAAAAAATGTTTTTTTTATTATTTGCTGGCGTGTCAGATCAGGATTCGCTGGCATAAATCAGTCCTTTTACGCTGGCTCCTGACCCGATTTAATCTCTTTTTGATAACGCACAGATAAAATTATTCATTTTAATATCAAACTTTTTAAAATAATGTGCAAATGATGTAACATGCGGATGCACATCTCAATAAAACGATTTTGGGATGGTGGTCATATCTCTGACTTTAATGCTTACATTTAAAAAATAAAACCAATTCTTTAATGCAAATAATTCAGCTTTGAGATTTAATCTCTTCAGCTTTTTTTTTCTTTTGTAATTTTTTATTTGTTCGGGGAGAACCAAGCAAGATACTGATTTTCAATATTCTCGTTTGATTTTTTTTAAAGTTTTTAATACAATATTGCGTTTATATTATTTTTATAATAAATTTTAAGTAGTAAATTATTATTAATTCTTAGAAAAAAGTTGTTAATAATTTTAATTTGAACTCAATATTAAAATTATTTTTTTTTCTAAAAGAAATTAATTTTTTACTACAATTATTAATTAATAATAGTATTTAATTAATTAGGTAAATATGTGACAAGTATTGATTGATAGAGTATAGAATAAAACAGAAAAAATAGGACAAAAGTTTTGGATGACATGATATAAAGATTAATCGTAAGCCTCTACAATTTTTAAGAAGAAAATAGAATATATGTGAAAGCTTTGTTATGTTCGGCAGTTTGTCTATAAGAAGAAGGCTTTGAACGACCCAATATTCTCCAAACCTTCCTATTCTCTGTGTGTGCTTCGGTCAGAGAGAAAGATAAAAGATGGGTTCCATTACAGCAGCTACAAAACCTCATGTAGTTTGTGTAGCATACCCACTTCAAGGTCACATAAACCCAATGATCAAGCTAGCAAAACTCCTCCACCATAAAGGGTTTCACGTAACTTTTGTCAACACAGAGTACAACCACAAACGCTTACTCAGGTCTAGAGGCCCCAACGCCCTCTAAAAAAAAAAAAAAAAAAAAAAAAAAGAAGACTAATCGTATATAGAGAATTAGAGATCAAATAGAGACAGCGAACACCTTAGAACCGAGAGGATAACTTGTTTTGCTAGCCCAAAGCCCTTGCTTAGCAAATCGATCAGCAACTGAAATTTTCCTAAGCACGTCAATGAGCAACCCAACAGCCAAATCGGCGACGTCGCAAGAAGCCACGCTTCCGACAGAGGCCACCGCAACTCCCCGGCGGCGACACTCGGACAAGTCAATGTGGTTGAGGCCGGAACTGGGGGTGACAACAAGGCGCAGTGAGGGAAGGTGGCAGAGGAGGTCAGCTTTGATAGGGGAAATGCCACAGCTTAGCATGGCTTGCACATCACGTGCATGGGTGCTCAAGAATTGGTCTAGTAGGAGTGGTGACTCCCATGCTTTCAAGAAATGGAACTTGTGTGAGTATTGGGATTGGTAAAGATAGAAAGATTCTGGCGGACGAACAACCAAGACTCGCGGGAGGTGACTATGAATAATTCCATGAGCCATTGGCGGTTTAGAGCTTTGAGATAGGAAAGAAAGAAAAGAAGAATAGGAAATAAAAAGCACGTGTTCTTCGTTATGAACTCTTGGGCAGAGAGCCAACAGAAGCAAGATGACAGTCTCCCACACAAGCGTAAGTACAGGACTTCCGGAAGATCTGTATTATTGAAACGGACAACTTTTTACAGCTCAGAGTGTATTTTGCATCTTTATGAGCTACATAATTGAACTAGCAACGACATTTTAGTCCCTTTTTTTTTTTGTTTTTTTTCTCGAATTTCAATTCAATCATCTTTCATCCATACTGTCGGTGGTGGACAATAAGAGGGCGTTTGGACTCCACGTTTTGTGTTTTCCCTTCTCTTCTTTTTTTTTTTTGGCAAATGAACAGTAAAATCACATGATTTTATTGTACATGAAACAAAAAATACTGTTCATGCATTGTTTAGCACTGTTCACGCACTAAAAAATATTAAAAATGAGTCCTACGGTATTATTTACACATTTAAAAATTATTTTGCTATAGTATTTTCAGTTTTTAGTTTCAGCAACAATAAGTTCAATCCAAACGGACCCTAAGTAAGAGTTTTACCCTTAAAGGCAATGCGTTAGTATACCATTTTAAGAAATTTTTTTATGAAAATGACAAAATTTAGGTACAGTATTTTAAGTGATATTTCTTAAATTTTCCTCTTAAAATTTAGCTATGTGATTATTTAACTAAAAAAATATACTTCCATCCCATAAGAAAAAATTCACATGATAAAATCTTAAAAAAGAGGTCTAAGAAACAGCATCTAAATACTGTATCTAAGTCTTACTCTTACGAAAAAAATGAAAAAACAACTAACTGATTTGACAGCTTTTTCAATTTTTTTATAAAATGTTTCATAAAATAGATGATTAACTGGACCCAAAATAATATTGCAGGGTTAGGATTTGTGGCCCAAGCCAAAAACAATGAATTTGTAGAGAATGGGTGAAAGAGTTAGGTTGATTATGAAATCGATAACAATTAATCATAACTTTCAAGCATAAACCAACATGAATTTACACGTAAAGAATTGGTGTCCGAAGAGGCATATTATTGATTATGTGGTGAATACAGATCTTAGGGTTACAATAAAACATTTTTTCTCTTCTACCTCGTTCCTTCTCCCTTTTTTCTCAGGAGCTTCTTTCCTTTATATAACCTCCTTCCCCATCATCCCCATCATCCACTTGTTCCTCATCTGTAACTTTACTTGAGTATATGTCACGTCAAGTATTTCCTCTGACTCTCTGTGAGTGGCGGTAGGTAAGGTTACACTATTCAGAGGTCTCCTTCACATAAATGCGGCCAGAGAAGTTGCTGCAGTACCTTAAATGCGGTGGTAGCAGCTTTTCCTTTAGATATTTCCTCATTCTTATCTTCTCCAGATATACCTAGAGTTTATCTTGATCATTGGGGTTGCTAGGAAAATCATTCGGACCCTCTACATGTTTGATCAATCAATACTATTCACGTCCGAGGAATAAAATCTCCTCGGATGGAAGGCGGTCTCCTCGGACGGCAACCATCCTTCTTTCTGGGGATCATTCTTCCAGATGGGCCTTGCCCTTACCATCTCATTCTCTTCGGACGCATAGTAATCCTCACATGGAGCTCTAGGCACACTATGTTAGATTGGGCCTTTTTCCCCCCCACAAATATAATAGGTCTATATCTCCACCATTTACAACTCTCTTCAGAGCGAGTTATTACAAAAATTGTGATATTTTTTGTGACCCTAGCATTTTTCATAATTTTTCTTCCATAAGAGGATAAAAAGTCACTGTCATAATTATAATTATTTTACCAAGTGTTGTCTCATCATAATATATAGTGAGTCCAAATTTTCTGTACCACTTTTTGTGTACCACTTTATGCTCCACCAATCATTACTTACCATATGTATGATTGCTTTCCATTTTAAACTTCAATAATTCTATAAGGAAAGTAATATGAACACATGGCAAGCAATGATTGGTGAAACAAAAAATGGTACATAAAAAGTGGTACAGAAGATTTGAACTCATATATAGCATCTACTTTCTTCCTTTTCCATCGATATACTTGAAATAAAAATATAAAATGAATAATATAGTATAAATTTACAAATAGTAACAATGCATTTTTACACAATTTTAACTTATTTGATATAGGTAATTTTTGGATAAAAATATGTAAATTTGACAATTTTTTTAATTATAAACCTTCTGATGTTTACTCTTTTCTTTTTCCATATTTACATAATTTTAACTTATTTGATATGGGTAATTTTTGAATGAAAATGTGTAAATTTGAATTTTTTTTTTAGTATAAACCTTTTGATGTTTACTCTTCTTCTTTTTTTCTTTTTCTTTTTTTTGGGCTCAGTATACTAATATGATTGATTCCTATGTGGCTCAAGACTTACTGAATTTGTCTCTTCTCAATAAAATTACAGTAGTAAGAGCATCCACAGCAGTGGAACCGAATTTTTAGCTTTTTAGAGCATCTCCAATAGGAGAGCTAAACACAAAATTCTCTCTACTATAGAGAGTAAACCAACAAAATAGGTCTCCAATGAACTCTCTATACCCGAAATGTTTTTTGGCTCATGAACAGTAGCTCATCAAGTCTGATAGGCTATTGTTCATTTTTCAAATATTTTTTTCATATTATAATAATTAGGTATTTAATAAAAAAATGTTGAAAGATGTTTAGTTGTTAAAAAAAGAATAGATAATAAATGAAGAAATAATATTTAAATGAGATAGAGAATGAGATAGAGAATCTGTTGGAAAGTATATTTGAAAAAGTAGATAGTTAAAAGATAAAAGTCACTATTTATTCTCTAAACAGTACAAAAATTTGCCTAATCTGCTGGAGATGCTCTTAGCACCATAAAAAGTTACTTTATCTATTTTATCTTCTCACATCCAACAGCAGTGGTTTTATTTTAGCTTTAAATATAATAAAATAATATAAACATTACAATAAAATAATATTTCATTCAACCACCAAAACACAACCACAACTACCATCAAAGCCATAGAAATAACTGCATAGACACGAAGAAAGGAAAAATAGTGTGAAAGCAAAATGAAATTAGAAGAAAGAATAAAAAATAAAAATAAAAGTAGTGTGAGCGCAAAATAAAATTTTTTTTTCAGTTACAGTGCACAGCCAAAAATAGCTATGCACTGTAGCTGTGAGCAAAAAAAATATTACTTTGACTCCACTATTGCAGAGTACATTTTGTATTTTAGTAGTGCTAAAAATAGCTATATAACTATTTAGCACAACTATTACTATTGCTCTAACACAGGCCTTAGAAGTAAAAGTACGAGATTTAAAGGCTTTGTCAAAACTGGGTGCAATATCTCCTCTAGCCACACTCAAACAAGGGACAAGCTATTAAGCACCACAACCCACGACACCATTTTTGTCTGTGCATGCATAGCTTACACCCATTATGAGCCCCATCCTAGACGCACGCGAGTATGCTAACTATTTCATGATTAGGGCGGAGAAAGGTTTGAGTTCAAGGGTCAACTTTGAATCCCGTATGTGAAGATCTAAATTAAAGTAGACAGTAAATATCGCTTATTCTGGTGTTTATTAATGGTGGTATACAATCAGGTTTGTAATTAAAGTATGTTCTTAGGAAGGTATTAGATACCAAGAATCACCAAGCCGAAACTTTTCTTCACTCGCTCGTTTTATTGGATTATAATTAAATGGACATTACATTACTGTGTAGGCCACCCCACCAATCAAGCATTCACATCCTTACCCTAAAATCTTACTAGGGAAAAAACCCATAAACCTCAAAAGATAGTATAATTGATGCAGTGTACATGACATAATAATTGAGCAACTTCTCAAACTAATGTTGTTATAGATTTTTTCTTTTCTCAATCAAGAGTTTAGAGCATTCGCAGCAGTGGATCTATAATTTTACCTATTTAGCACAAATAAAAGTTACTTTATCTATTTTACCTACACACAACTGCAGTAGTAGATCTATTTTAATTTCCAACACAATAAAATAATATAAACATCACAATAAAATATTATAACTAATACAATAAAATAATATATTCTACCAAAAAAAAAAAAAATCTCAGCACCAACCACAACCACCTCTACCATCAGCCACACCACCAACACCACTAGCACCACCAGTCCACAGGAGAGAAAAAAAAAAAAAAAACCCAAATCTCCAATCTTTTTCCTCAGCCACAACCACAGCCGCCGCCGCCGCCACCACCAGCAGTCCACAGCAGGAAAAAAAAAAAAAAACCACCATGAGCACAAGCCCACTGCCCACAACAGATCGGAAAACACAAACACAAACCCACATCTGGGCATGAGATACACCATTCTACAGCAGAGGGAAAAAAAAAAAAAAAAAAAAAAAAAAAAAAAAAAACCCCACCATGGCGAAAGAGAAGTGCGTCGAGGCAGATCAGCGGCGTGGGCTGAACTTGACGATGACGGCGGCGACGTTGAGAGAGTGAGCTTGAGAGGCTTGAGATGAGAGATGATAGTGAAATAGAGAGAGTGAATGAGACTAGATTTGAAAAAAAAAAAAAAAAAAAAAAAAAAAAAAAAAAGCAAGTTGTACGGAGTGAGCTTGACAATGGTCGGGCCAGCAAGTGAGATGAGAGATGACAGTGAGCTTGAGAGGAGAGATGACAGGAACGAGAGAGAGTGAATGAGTGTTCTGACCGAGAGAGAGAGTGAAATGAAAAAAAAAAAAAAAAAAAGACAAGTTGTAGCGGTTGTGAATAAAAAATTATTATTATTTTTTTGCTCCAAGCTACAGTGCACATCTATAGATAGATGTGTACTGTAGCAATTCATCTAAAATTTTTAAGTATGCCTCCATTGATGTTGCTGTTTTTTTTGTGTTTTGGTGGAGCTAAAATAGTATTATAGCTATTTAGCTCCACTGCTGCGAATGCTCTTAAGATCAGCCTTGAGTATTGATACGGATAGTGACTTAACTCTCATCAAAAATAAATAAATGAAGATAGTGACTTAAAACTTTGTGAGAAAATATGTGAATCAGTTAGCCTTGGTTGAGAGAAACAAAAGAAAGGGAAAATGGAAAATGCTTTGTGCTTTGGTAGTCTAATTTAGTGCGTCTAAGTTAATAGTTAACCAAAATTTTGTATCTCACCATTAAATATTTTTGTACAAAGACATGCTTTCTTTTAATGGTTCCAACAACGAGTTCCCCTGATGGTATAAGTTAAAAGATTAATAAATACTCAATTTTGAGCTATAATATATATTAAAAAAAATACACATGTTAATGATTTATTGACTTAACTATAAATTCATTGGAGTTATATGTGTTTTTTTTTTTTAGATATGTGTACAGATTAACTTTATTTTTTGAAAAACATAAAAAAAAAAAAAATTATTTAATAAAACATTAAATGCATCATAACCATTTATCTTTGGGCATTTCTTAGCAAAATCCTTATTTTAAGTACATCGCTAAGTCGAAAGCATAGTGTAATGTTTTTTCTCTGACCTAGTCTCTTTGGCTTCTGCCATAGAACTGGTTCTGTAGAAACTCTTATCCTCCTCTCGGAGTGATAACTTTTCCCTCTAACTATGTTATTGGTAGGGCTAGTGGGGTCCTTTTTCAAGGGGTGGAGAAACTGTGTTTTTTCTTTCTATACTACTCTTGTCTTTTACTTATCATTGATTTAGTCCTCAATGATTGGAGCCGATTTTCTCTCACAGAGAAAGAGGTCCCTCAGGTCACCCTCATTAGGAGTAATAAGAAGTCAGAATTTGCCTTAGCAGCAAAGTTCCTAACAAAACGAGTGCTCAATGCTGAAGCCATTGGACGAACTTTCAAGCCTTTATGGAAAACTCAGCGAAGCTTTCAGGTCCAGGATATGGGAAACCATATCATGGTCTTTGTTTTTGAAACTAAAAATGATGTTGAAAGAGTTCTGATGAACGAACCATGGTGCTTTGACAAGCATCTAGTTTTGTTCCAGAAGTATGTTAGTGGACAACCCATTCATCAACTACAGTTCAATTTAGTACCTTTCTGGTTACAATTTCATGGATTGCCCATTGATCATCTGACTGACGAGACAACTGTTATGATTGGGAACTTGGTGGGCAATGTCATTCACTCCCAAATTAAAGAGAAGCTTATGGGAGGGGACTTTCTGCGGATAAGAGTTAATGTGGAGATCACAAAACTTTTGTGCCGAGGTCACTGGGTACTTTTAGAGGCAGGCAGGGAGGTTTGGGTATTGTTTAAATATGAAAAAATCCCAAATTTCTGCTATTGGTGTGGCTTAGTATCTCATGATGATAAGAATTGTGGTAAGTGGTTAGTAAGTAAGGGCATTCTGGATATTACGAACCAAGAATATAACGCCTGGCTACCAGCACCTCCCTTCAATCATGGAAAGAAAACGATGGTCTCAGTAAAGGGATATGAGGATGAGGAAGAAGAAAGTTCTCAATTCGCACTAGGTACTGTCGAAAGGTAGGCAACCTCAACTCCTCAGACCACCATCCACAGAGGAGTTATCTCCATTACTCAGGAATTAAGGGCAGAGCATCCAATTATGGAAAATCCAGGAGTTACGAAGTAGGTCACTGAATTCCCACCTATACTAACCTTTCAAATCCAACGGATAAAGTAAGTCCCAAAATTACTACTTCCCATAATTTGTGGATTGGTGTGACTAAAGGTTCTTGGGAGGTGGATAAGAGTTTGACAACTGTTGACAGGGTGGACAGTAACAATGTAGGTAAACCAATCTCACTTACTCCCAATCCCTTAATTTCCGTATCAAATCCCATTATTTTGGGAGAAGTAAACTCGAAACTCCAAGTGGGCACAGTGTGGGAAACCCTATGGAGGATGTAACTGATACCCTTAATTTAAGGTCCTTGAAAAGAATAGTACGAAACAAAGTTGGTACATACTTGTCCATGCAAGCAGCCAATTCGGGTAAAAGGGTTAACAGAGATGAAGAGAGTGATCACATGGAGTTACCTAGCAAGAGATTGTAGGTTTCAAAGAGTGATAAAGACAATTCCAATCCATTGGCAGAGGCTGTCAGTCAGCCTCTCCACCTACAATGAGTCTCCTTATTTGGAACTGTTAAGGGCTTGGGAACATATGTACAGGGAAGGAGCTTAGTGAGTTAGTCCGAGCGAAAGATCCCTCCATCATGTTTATAGCCGAGACCTGGGTGGATGAAGCAAGGCTAAAGGTTCTAAAAACTACTCTTCTTTTTTATGACTTGTTTATTGTTCCAAGAGTTAATAGAGGTAGGGGACTTGTGATGTTTTGAAAAAATTCAATCAAGGTCTCGGTGAAAACTTCTTCAAAAAATCATATTGACTCGATTATTGGAGAAGGGTCTAAAGGTGCATGGAGGTTTACGGGTTTTAATGGGGAACCAGTTACTCATATGAGACACAAATCTTGGGAGCTCTTACGATCACTCAATAGGCATTTTAATTTGCCTTGGTTGGTGGCTGGGGATTTTAATGAGATAGTAAGGAATTCAGAGAAGAAAGGAGGAAATAACAGAAGCCATGCACAAATGAAAAGATTTAGGGAGGCGCTGAATGCCGTGGTTTCATGGATTTAGGATACATGGGGTCTCCTTTCATGTGGCAGAAGCACTTCGGAGATGGACATTCAGTTTGGGAAAGACTGGACAGAGGTTTGGCTAACACAAATTAGGTTCTCAAGTTTGGGGGTTCAAAACTTCATCACCTCCAGTGCACAACATCAGATCACTCTCCCTTATGGATCATGCCTGATGGAATTGAACCTCCTCGAAGCACCAAACCTTTACACTTCGAGGAGATGTGGTTGGCAGACAAAGGATGTTCTAATATGGTGAAGGCAGAATGGTGTAGTGAAGTTAATGATGTTCCAAGGTTTCGTGTCACACAGAAAATTGATCGATGCGGTAAACCCTTGACTTAGTGGAGCCGGAGGTGCTTTGGTAATGTAAGGAAAGACCTGCAAAGGAAAAAAAACAACTTTTAGCACATGCTGAACTTGAAGCATTGATCACCGGGGTCAACTATCGGGTTAGAGAATTAAGAATGGAGGTGAACAACTTACTTGACAAGGAAACCAGATTGTGGCTTCAACATTCCAGGGCTCTTTAGGCGGTTCATGGTGACAAGAATTCCAAGTTTTTCCACATTAGAGCCACTCAACGCCACTGGAAGACAAAATTGAAGGAATAAAAAATTCAAAGGGCCATTGTGTACCTGGCCTAAGGAAATTGTTAATTGTCTGGTTGATTTCTACAAAAACTTATTCACTTCTTCAAGCACCTGTCAACCTACAGAAGCATTATCCACCATCCAAAAGGTTGTTGTTGAAGACATGAACATACAGTTGAATGCGGATTTCATGGAATGGGAGATCAGATTAGTAATAAGCCAAATGGCACCTCTTAAAGCCCCCTGTCTGAATGGAATGCCCCCATTATTCTACCAAAATTACTGGGACTTGATAGGTAATGATATCACACAAGCAGTTCTTTATTTTCTTAATTCAACCACTCTCCCACCACACCTCAGTCACACTTTCATTACACTGATACCTAAAGTCCTTAATCCTGAAGTGGCTTTTGAATTTTGTCCTACAAGTCTCTGTAACGTTTTATATAAAATCTTTTCCAAAGTTTTGCCTAACAGGTTTATAAGAATTTTACCTCAGATCATTATAGAACACCAAAGTGCATTTACCAAGAATCGTCTGATCTTAGATAATATTATGGTGGCCTTTGAATCTCTACATAGCATGAAGCAGCATAAATCATCCAATGATGGATGTATGGCGCTGAAACTCGATTTGAGTAAGGAATACGATCGAGTGGAGTGGATTTTTTATAAGAAGTTATGGAAAAAATGGGATTTAATCACCGTTGGATTTCGTTGCTAATGGTGTGTGTGACAATAATCTCTTATTTTATTCTTGTCAATGGTGAGCCCAAATGGATGATTATACCCACCAGTAGGATTCAACAGGGTGACCCTCTGTTACCCTTCCTATTCCTTCTTTGTACTGAAGGTCTTCATGGCATTATCTCTCAAGCAACCCACAATGGTGATATTCATGGTTTCCAATTGTGTAGAAGAAGTCCTAAGCTAACTCACCTATTGTTTGCAGATGATAATTTGCTATTTTGCAAATCTAACACCAGTGAATGTCAAAAGGGTGCTAGATATCTTCGGTGTCTACGAGAAGTGTTCAGGGTAGAAAATAAATAGATCCAAAACCACCATTTTTTTTAGCAAATCCACTTCTGAAGATCGAAGACACGCCATAAAGGAGTTGCTTGGTGTTCCTGAAATTCAAGAGTACGAGAGGTACCTGGGTTTACCATCTTTTGTGGGAAAGAAGAAGAAATCCAGCTTGAGTATATTAAGGAGAAGGTATGGAGGAAATTACAAGGTTGGGAGGAAAAATTACTCTCTCAAGCGAGTAGGGAAGTTCTAATTAAAGCCGTGGTTCAAGCCATCCCCACTTATACCATGAATTGCTTTAAACTTCCTTTGGGTTTGTGAGATGAAATTGAGAGTATGATTAGGAAATTTTGGTGGGGCTAATGTGGGGACCGCCGAAAAATTCATTGGGTTAGTTGGGATGTTTTGTGCAAGCCAAAGGTGGAAGATGGTATGGGTTTCAAAAATTTGGCCTTGTTCAATGATGCTCTTTTGGCCAAGCAAGCTTGGTGTCTTCTTCATAATAAAGAATCCCTATTCTACAGAATTTTTAAATCCAAGTTCTTTCCTCACGGTTCAATTATGGATGCACTGGATTGCTCACAGGGGTCCTATGCTTGGAAGAGTTTATTGAAGGGAAGAGATGTATTAAGGAAAGGTCTCAAATGGCAAATTGGCACTGGGGATACTTTCAATCTCTGGTCTGACCCGTGGCTACCCTCTACCATTCAACCACAAATTCAATCTCTAGTGGTCCGAGAATTTGCAAATGCCAAGGTTTGTTCCATCATCAGACCAATTGAAGATAAGCTTGTGTGGCCCTACAATCTTTCTGGGGTCTATACTGTGAAATTTGGATACAAATTGCTATCTCAGGAGGTGGAGGTTTCGGATTTCAGAACACAAGGGGTGGATAATGATATTTGGAAGGTGGTTTGGGGTTTAAAAGTCCAAAACAAGATTAGAAATTTCATATGGAGAGCCATCCGAAACTCCATACCTGTGAAAACTAATCTGGTGAAGAGGAAAGTTTTAATTGATGACTCTTGCGATCATTGCCATCATGATCCAGAGGATGTACTCCATGCTCTTTGGCAATGCCCTCTGTTAGATCCTATTTGGAATTCAAATCCTTGCTATATTTTTTGGGCTTCAACTTAGTTTTCAAGTTTTATGGATTTGGTACAATATCTAAGCAAGGAAAGCCTAAACTTAGAGCTGTTTGCACAAATCTCATGGACTATTTGGTTCCACAAAAACTAATTGAGGACTAACATGAAACCTTTCCCCATGGAACAAGTAATGCCTGATGCTCTTGCTACATTTTCGGCCTTCATTCGGGCAATCCCCCTAAAGTTAGATTGCGAGACACAGCCTCCCTAACACATTAAATGGAAGCCCCATGATCTTAACTGCCTCAAAGTGAACTTTGATGGGGCTGTTTTTAGAGGAGACAATATGGCTGGAGTTGGAGTAATTATTTGCGATGAGAAGGGTTAGATTATAGCTTTTATGGCAGAAAAAGTTCCACTTCCCAATTCCGTTGCTACTCTTGAAGCAGTAGCAGCTGTTAAGTCTCTCAATTTTGCTGTTGAATTAGGCATCTCATATGTTGTGGTGGAGGGAGATTCAAAGATTGTGATTAAGGCTTTGCTCAGCAAGGACATCTCATTTGCAGATCACGGACACCTAGTGGAAGAAGCAAACTCCTATTTGCATTATTTTCTTTTTGTAGTTTCTCTCATGTTAAAAGGCAAGGTAATTCTACCACTCATCATTAATTAGGTAGACATGCTAGACACGTTAGCTCTCAATTGGTGTGGATGGAGGATGTTCCCCCCAACTTTTAGCTGTAACTTTAGCCGACATGGCTAGTATTTATTAAATTAATGTCGAGGAAAAGAGTTTTTTTTTTTTTTTGTAGATCACTATTAAGTGTGATATACGCAATCATTATCATTCAAATAAGAAAGAGAAATTTTCTTTCAAATTTCAATATGTAGGTTCTTTTCTTTCCTTTTGTCACATCATAACTATTGAGATCTATTTTTCCACAAACAGGCAAAATGATATGAAAATTTTGAATTTGTGACTTCAAGAACTCCTTTATTATAAAATGAAAAAAAAAAATCTAGGACTACAATTAATTGCACACCTATTTTTCACAACTATTTAATGTGGTTGATTGGGAATGGTGGAAAACAAAAATTGGGGATTCACGTAAAAGTGACAAAAAATTAATTACATTCTTTCACATAAAATAGTTATAAAAATGGGTGTAAGTATCTCTTTTAAAATTAAAACACATGTCCACTTACTTAACAATGATACTGTCGTTTCCTTCTCCGTTTGTTTCTTTTCCTTTTTTTTTCCCTGATTCAAACTAAAGACTTCCCATGAGAAAACTAAAAACCCCAAAACCCCAAGCTCCTACCGTTCTCTCTCTCTCCCTCTTTGTTCTTCTCTTTCTCTCTTTCTTTCTTTCTCTCTCAGTCAGATTAGATGAAATAGATGAATCCAGCTCTGACTGAGAGAAAGAGAAGGAAAGAAAGAGAGAAAGAGAAGAATAGAGAAGGAGAGAGAGAACGGTATGAGCTTGGGGTTTTCAATTTTTTCGTGGGAAGTCTTTAGTCTGAAACAGGGGGAAAAAAAAGAAGGGAAAGAAATAAATGGAGAAGGAAACGGCAGTATCACTGTTAAGTAAGTGGACAAGTGTTTTAATTTTAAAAGGGGTACCAAAGGTACTGTATTTAAGTTTTGTCCAAAATCTAATGGCACGCTTGAAGAATTTATGGAACAACATCATTTCATTGGGACCAATTATATTTTAATCAATCACAACATATTATTTCAACTATCCAAAAAGAATAATTCTAGGGCTCACATCCCCACTTCTTTGTTATAACTATCCGATTTTCAAAAAAATAAAAATTCTTGTGTCACATCTAATTGCACACTCAATTTCTTAACTTGTTAATTTGGGTAAGTATGAATGGTGAACACTTTTTGCCTTTTTGGAGCCACCACTCACATAAATTATAAAGTTATAAAATTGGTTATAAGGATGGTTAGTATTCATAATATAGTTGATTCAGCAATTGTGAAAAATCTTATGTCACGAGAAATTTAGTTCTAAATTTTCTTTTACTAATTAAAAAGGTATTATTGAAAAGACAAACATTGCTTTAGCAACCACAATGTTATCCATTGCAAGTGTAGCTAACTAATAACTAGTATATTTGTAGCCTAGAGCGCGCACACGCAGAGAGAGAGAGAGAGAGAGAGAGAGAGCTCCTTTCCATTCTCTCAATTCCTCTTCTCTAATTTGTCTTCCCCTATTCTAATTAGATCTAAGAGTTTAAGTCACTTTTTTTTTTTTTTTGGTTAGTGTCATGTTAGCGAATGCTCTTAAGGCAATTGTTAATAAACCATAATAAAAAGTTTTGACACTACTTTCATGGGAATATAAAAGCTATCAACAACATTTATTATTTTATCATTTTCCCAATAAAATGTTTTAAAAATGGTTCATAAACCAATGACCTTAGGGTATTGTTTAACATTTCCTTCAATAAAACCTAGTATGAGGAGAAACCTTAAAAACTCTCTTATATTTATGTAGGTACTATGAAGTTTCCTAGTTTTACATATATTAAATAAAAATAGAAGAATAAAACTTTCTAAACATAATGAAGGTATATTTATTTTTTTTTTATTTTTTTTTTTTGAGTGGGAGGTATATTACTAGCTAGTGAAGCTTTTCTCTTGGGAATAACTACTCAAGAAATAGCCATTAAGCAGAAAACTCAGCATGACAGTATTAGTTTTGCATTAAAAGGATTAAGTTTTTATGACCAGGGTCTACACTTAAAAATTGTACTAGAATGGCAAGTAGGGAAGGGGGGGGGGTGGGAAGTGACTTATTTTGTTTTTCAACGTCTCGAAATTTAGGGCCCGTTTGGTAATGTTGTTCTAGTAACGTTGTTTGTATTTTTTAGAAATACGTGTGGGTGAAAAAGTGTGTGAAAATGCGTGTAATATTTTTAAAAATTGAAAACTGTTGTTTAAATGCATGTACCAAAACACAACACCATCAAAGCCATAAATATCACTTTCTAGAGACATGGAAGAGGAAAAGTAGTGTGAATGCAAAATGAAATGCATAGAAATCATTGCACAGATACAGGAAGAGAGGAAAAGTAGTGTGAACGCAAAATGAAATGCAGAAGAAAAAATAAAAAATAAGAAAAGTAATGTGAACAAATTTTTTTTTTTTTTTTTTACCTTTCAACTACATGCACAGCTATTTTTGGCTGTGCATTATAGCTGTCGAGCCAAAAGATATTGCTTTGGCTCCATTATTGTAAGGTACATTTTGAGTTTTAGTGGTACTAAAAATAGCCATATAGCTATTGTAGGGTCGATTTTTGTAGCCTAAGCCCAAAAGAGATTGGTTATAGGCCCAACGAACCCAGAATAATAAATTTGTAGAGAGTGGGTTGAAGGTTTAGGCGCTGACCGGCCACTTAGAAGCCTGAACATCTTTTTCTTTTATTGAAGAAACACTTGGAACAATTTACAACTAGGAGGTGCTCCTCAGCCCATGGCGAGGAGGCTTTTCTCCTCCCTTCCTCCCCCCCCCCAAAACCCCTTATACATTTTGCTTGTCTCTCTTATATACTACTCTCTTCCTCTTCCTGTTGATCGTTCATTGGCCTCTCCTCTGGCCGCCTGTCCCATCAGAGGTCTATCTGTGCTCAAGTGGTTCACTCTGATCGATGTAGCCCTGCCGGGGGTTGCATCCCCATTAATGCGGCCAGAAGGTTAGGTGAACGGATTAAGTGCTGAGGTGACAACTGGCTCTGGGTCTGTCCCCCTCCCCTATAGTTATCCTTAGTATGCCGAGGACGAGGGGATCCTCGGCTGGGCTA
>NW_027069549.1:84156-117796 GCF_002906115.3 Quercus suber
TAGACTTAGGAATAGTTGTAATGCATGCCTGCCTGAGCCTCTGATTGTAATCTGTAATTTTTCTTTTTTATGAAATAATATCGAGCTCTCTTTCTTTGCTGTTGAATCATCTGTCTCGATTTTTTTTTTTTGATCGCCATCAATCTTTCCTAGAATGATTACTTAGAACTGTCGCCTTTGTGCCGGCCGGTGCACTAATCTTTCCCACAGACGGCGCCAATTGTAGGGTCGATTTTTGTAGCCTAAGCCCAAAGAGATTGGTTATAGGCCCAACGAACCCAGAAAATAAATTTGTAGAGAGTGGGTTGAAGGTTTAGGCGCTGACCGGCCACTTAGAAGCTTGAACATCTTTTTCTTTTATTGAAGAAACACTTGGAACAATTTACAACTAGGAGGTGCTCCTCGGCCCATGGCCGAGGAGGCTTTTCTCCTCCCTTCCTCCCCCCCCCCCAAAACCCCTTTACATTTTGCTTGTCTCTCTTATATACTACTCTCTTCCTCTTCCTGTTGATCGTTCATTGGCCTCTCCTCTGGCCGCCTGTCCATCAGAGGTCGTATCTGTGCTCAAGTGGTTCACTCTGATCGATGTAGCCCTGCCGGGGGTTGCATCCCCATTAATGCGGCCAGAAGGTTAGGTGAAGATTAAGTGCTGAGGTGACAACTGGCTCTGGGTCTGTCCCCCTCCCCTATAGTTATCCTTAGTATGCCGAGGACGAGGGGATCCTCGGCGCGGATCCAAAGAAGGGTTTGCTCCCCAAATTGGTCTTGGGTAATCATCCCTCCTCGGACTGGGCCATTTGGGCCTGGCTTGAAGTGGGCCGTGGCTGTACGATTTCCTGGCCCCACAGCTATTTAACACCACTATTGCTAGTGCTCTAATGTGCTCATTTGGAATTGAGATCATGTGCAATATTCTAAGGATTGCACTTGATGCAATATTCTAAGCATTCAATGGCTAAAATTGAGAGTTGAAAAAATGCCTAAGATTGAAAATTGAAAAAAAAAATAACCTTAAATCTTACTATTGAATAAAAATAAATAAAAATGAAAAAGAAGTAAAAAATTGAAAATGTAAAAAATAAAAATAAAAAAATAAATTGTCGAAGGTAGAGAGGAATTGTCTAGATCTTAATCATCTACCGCCTCATATGTGAAAGGGATTGGGATCCGTTTCAAAATTATTAACTTTAGCACTGTACTAATTTCTGATCGATTCCCAAAATGATATTTGAGAACACGAACACCCCACATGGGCCACATCCCTCACGATCTTTCAGCCACTCCACAAACCGTATCTTCAAGTACTGTGCGTTGACATATATAATATATTCGATTTTGTGGCTGTCTTCAGCTAACTTAATCATTAATTTCTATAGCTTAAAAATATAATATGATACAAAAAGATACAAGACATTAAAATAATAACAAATAAATAAATAAAAATTGATTCATTACACTACTCAAATTTGACAACTATTTAATTGCTCAAAATAACTTTTTCTAATATTACATTACTTGATTTTATCTTGTTTAATCAAACGGAGAGATCAATTAATTTTTTTCAATAAATGCCCCAAATCTTCTAGAGTGAATGAAAGATGTTCCGCTACAATTCCAATGTATTTTTTAGGCTGATATAGCCAGTCTTTCTTCTTAAAAAAAAAAAAAAATAAATTTCTTTCATGTATACTTCCAAGTTCCAATTCATGTACACTATTTTTGAAATCAACAATCCCACTCACTTTCTTCAAAACTCCACACACCACATGCACGTTGCAACTCAGCCCCAAAAGGGAAATGAAGTTACAGTGGGTTCACTCAATGACCTCTGATCTTGAAAAGGAAGAGCAAAGACCAGAGGTCTATTGACAGAAAGTTCTTTACATTTAAATAAAAGCCTGACAGACTAAATACATTCTAAGAAAATAACGCAGGGACTAAAATGAGGAAGATAAGGAAAAAGATAGGGACTTTACACTGTTTATTTTACCATAATTACATCTAAATTATGATCAAACAAGACAAATCAACTTGAAACATAAGGTTCAAAGAGCTTCACACACGGATTTGGATCATACTGCATAATGTAGGCAGCACGTTCAAACTCCTCTCTCAGAACTTTTATGCTGTGCTTATCCACCACTCGACCCAGGTCGTGAGATGTCTGAAAGGGATCCTCTATGCATATCAAATGACGATCATTCCCGATCCTCCTTGTCCAGTCTTTTGCATGCTTGCTGAGCACATTTAAATGGTGAAAGAACACTTGGTGAGTCAGAGGAACAGTCCCAACTTAAGTTTTTTAACTTCAATGAAATTAGACATGATGTTAGATTCAATAAATTTAGACAGCTATTAACAAGCCTTTTCAAAATGTTCAGCCTTTGAAAAACCTATCAGTTTTCTTTATATACAAACCACCCCATTGACAGTAACAGGACCAGCATCATTAATGCCAAAATGGCAAAAACTGAAACTTAATTCCTTAACATATCCAATATACTTTTCCAATGATAATTGAGTGACTGCAAAAGCAATCAATAGTATATATATCATAGATAAACACTCAAAAGCATACATATGAATCACACCTTCACATGTAAGAAAGAACTTGAGGAAAGGATTAAATTTAGGGGCAACATGCTGCAAGAGCTTTTGGGAAATGGTGGAGGAATATATGTAATGATTCTTGTTTATAAACACAGAGCCACAAGAAGATTAAAATATATATATATATATATTAAAATATACAAGCTACCATAATTTGTATCCAACCTGAGTATGCTTCCTGTACGAACAGATATGACAGAATTTGCATAATCATGACGATATGCCCAATAATTAAAAAACGCCCACACCAGCTGAGAAATAGTTTCCTTGTTACAAGATCCAAAATTGCGTAGTACTTCAACTTGATCAAAGAAAGCACATTCAATATCATCTATGGTTGCAGAGTATGTAGTCTCCATTTCCTGAAAGTGTATAAACCAAGCAACAAATTAGAGAATTGGGTGACTAAGTCCACGATAGAAAGTACTTTTGACATAGGAGGAGCCAACATGTCAAATACCATATAGTTTATGTCCCTTTTTGTTAACTACCATATGGTTTCCTGGAATTTAAGGTTGTAGCAAGTTACAAATGAGCAACAAAAATGTTCAAAACCAGTTCTCAGATACCCTATTTGGTCATATGGAAGCCTAAAATATAATAAAGAAATGCAATACAACAAAATATAAAAAATGATGCAGCAACCACCGATTGCACAAAGAAATGCACATGAGGGGAGCTTTTGTTTTCAGTGTCATGATAATATAGGTTTCATGTTTGAAAATTCTGACAAAAACTTTATGTCTAAAGTAAAATTCTTTCGGTTTGAGTAAAAAAAAAAAAAAAAAGACATTATTTTAGTAATGTAATTGAATATAAAATAACAGTGGTATACCAGATATAAAAGCAATTATTATTTAAAACAGAGAAGCATAAGCTCATATATAGCAAAAACTCTATTTTGCACAAGACAATCTTTACAGGGTATTGTTCATTACATGGAAGCAACGTCCCACAAACATAGAAGATTGTCTGAACAGAACACAGCAGTATGAATGGAGAAGGTTCACAGGTTTCAGCCTCTACTTGACATCATGCGGTTTAGTTTCTCATAATTACATTTGTTGCTAAGCAGTCAAAGTCTCCTTTTCCTTGTGTTAAGATTGAATCATCAACACATGATAAAGCCAAACAAGGAGTTTAGCAAATGATTGGCAACACTTGTAGGTAAAACCTCCATTGAAGTCCAAAAACAAATTATACAATGACAAAGAAATTAAAAAGAATCACCAATAAAATAAAATAAAAAATAAAAAAATCAGTTTGTGTTTATTATTTAGTAACTAGTAAGACACGATAATAAATTTTTAAAACATAAAGCACGCTAATAGAAACATGTCAGTAAATAAATATGGTACAACATATGCATTGAGTACTTGAACTATTTAAGAACACACACCTGTAAGCAGGGAAGGATAGCAGGCCTGCGCTGTTGTAAGAAATGAATGCACATTAGGACATACCTGAAATGAAAACAGCATAAGAGTTTTTCTTTAAAAATGTAGCAAAGGGCACATAAAAATAAGAATAATTTTCATCACAGCTGTGTCTATTGACTGTGATTTAAAAAAGAAAATGTGATTGTCTAGATCCTACCTAAATAGGTAAGTTCTTGTGCTTTTCATCATACTAAAAGAAGGCCAAGTAGTCTCACAATGACCAATGTGTTTGGACCCATCTACGTATATATCTACCCACTAAAAATAATAATAATAATAATAATAATAAAACTGATTGAGGTGGAGAAATGCTTAGGGAATCCACCAAGAGCTGATATACATGTTGGGGCATTATTCCAACACAAAAGCTTAAACCAATGGGTTTTGATACAACTATGTATATCAACTACTCACTTTAAAACTTCCTTGATGTGGGACTCAACACTCAAGTCGCTCGCAACAAATCCCTTACTCACGTGTGAGTTTCTACTCCCCCCTTTGCACAAGAGTCCTTGACACAATCAAGAGTTGCACCAAATGCAGGGCCAATAAAGGCAACGTGCTGTAACTGCCCAAACATGTCAGGACCAAGACACTTGTGGAACATGAAGACGAACCATAAATTCTAGTACCAATTTGGTAGGAGAGAGAGATCCCTAGAAAGTCCACCAAGAATCTGTTGATATACATGTTGGGACATTACTCCAACCCAAAAGGTTAATCTAATGGGTTTGGCCCTAACTTTGAATATCAATTAGTCTCTTCACTTTACCTTGTGGGAATCAACACCCACACGTGCACTCACAACACAACAGTTGCTCAATTTTTAAGTGGTAAATTTCAGAAATACATGGAAATCTTACAGCTAACTTACGCATAGCTAGATAGGGTTCCTTGGTATGTTTCATTGACTCCCCTTGACTTTGCCCAATGTTTCACAATAAAAGCCAACTGCCGTAATCTCACATCTATTTGAGCGTAATCTCGAAGAAGTTTAGTATTTATGACAGCCAAAATGTTGTTAATGCATATGTCACAGGAAATTCCAGTCACTGGATCCATAAGCTTTACTATGGGGACCCTAGCACGGGTCAGTGCCTGTAAACAAAACCTGAATTAAGCACCAACAAAGATATTTGCTTTAAATTGAAGACAAATGAGAGCATGATTCCAACAAATAATGTATTAAATTTGATTTCCCCAGCCACCCTGCACTTGAGACAAATATATTGTTATAATCTGCTTTTCTAGTCCATTTTGTATTAGCTAATCTCAATCAGTGGTATTGTCCAAGCTAGAGTTTTTTGGAAAAATCATAAATAAAAGAAGTAGAAGAAGATTTTGATGGACAAGACCATGCCAAAGAAAAGGAATTTTTAAGGAAAAATAGCATAAAACAGTTTACATACTATTGCGTTTACACCACCATCACTGAAAAGATGAAAATGAATCTTATTTTAATGACACAATAGGATGTAGGCTTGAAACCAAAACTAAACAATTTTGTAGAATAAACAAGAAAACCTAGACAATGAGTGACACAGGGCATTAAAGAGTCACTTCATTGGTGAGCCAAAGCCCATATATTCTAATGCACCCTGCATCCACATATAGTGTCAAAGCCTAATGGACTCATCTAAAACATCAAAAATTGAAGAAAATTTGATTGATGCAACCTAACCTGAATGGCCAATGTGGTATTTTACCAACCCCTCAATGCAATAAAGATTCCCAATAATGAAATGATGCAGGAGACAGATTTTTATTTTAATTTAGTATTATTCATTTCTGCAAGTCAATTGTATATTTATGTTTTAGGTCCTAGTAGTTTATTAGGCTATTAGTATTTTAATATTTGGAAGCAAGGTTAACATCATAGTTAGGCAATTAGGGTTTTCTATGCCAATTAGAATTAGGGTTCAGTTTTTCTATATAAGCAAACTAGTGTGCTCCTTAGGGAGATGAATTAGAGATGAATGAAAAGTTGCCTTTTGGTATCCTTAGTTTGGTGCCAACTCTAGACTCCTGCCAACCCTAGGTGCTGGCTCCAAGTGATTTTCTTCACTTGGTGTTGTGTTATGATCCTAGTGTTCCATATGGATTAAATATAAGCTTAACCATATGTTTATAAGCTTTTGGGCACCCTCCCCTTACCAGCCAGTTTTCAAGGGTGAGTTCTACCTATGGGTTCCTAACATTTGGTATCAGAGCTAACCACCACGTCACTGAAAGGCTAGATTAAAATTATTGATAAGTGAGTGGAGCCACTGCAAAGCATGGTGGTATGCTATGATCCTAGTGTCCTATATGGATTAAGTATAAGCTTGACCATGTGTTTATAAGCTCTTGGGCACCCTCCCCTGCCCTTGCAAGCCGGTTTTTGGTTGTCCTGCGTCATAATAACAGCATCTTCAACATTTCATGCAATTTCATGCCACCAACACCTTATGGCAGTTTATATATTCAGAGTTCAGCCATCACTGAGCTCATCACTATAACCAGTTTTCTCCCCAAGCATCTACATGTCTTGTAGATGTTTCCACATCAGGATAAACTGTGTTCATTAAGATATGAAAAAAGCATCTACATGTCTTGTAGACGTTTCCACAGTTGGCCTTGGAAATTATGAGTTACTTTGAGAAGCTACATATGGCTTGTGTTTGGGCACTGTAGATAGAGTCTAGGTTGGATAGAATTAACATATCCAATGTTTGGCATGACCATTAGGATTAGATATAACAATCCCTTTGGATCATTTAGTTCCCCAAAGGGATCTTTTAATCCTTGCTTTAGCATACTATTCCCTGAAACAATCACATAGAAAACCCAATTCCCAAAAAGCAGCAGCAGTTACCAAACAAAAATCAAAATCAAGTGCAGCCAAGAGAATAAAGGGAAAACCCCCAAGATTGGTCAAGTATGAAAGTAACAAAGTTGTCATGTCTATGAAACAATACCAAAATAAGCACTTTATGGAATTTAAAAGCCTTAAGGGTGTGCGGAATGGATCGAAATTTTAAAAACTGATGAACAGATGAACAAAAACTAAATCACTCATAGCCAGGAAAAAAATTTCTTTCAGCAAGTTGGTCGAGTAGGAGTCAAGCAAGTTGCAGCTTCTATGGAAACATTGTCATGATAATTATTGACCACCAAGAGTATAAGAACATTGCAACCAGTTAGGTTATGTTGCGAAATCAAATAATGTAAGATTGAACTTTTATCAAAACCGAAAGTTATAATGCATAAATAATTTAAAATAAATAATGAAACTTGTTTCTAATTTCTTGAAACTTTTCAAAACTGAGCTTTAATCTAGTATTTTAAATTTCTTAAAAACTTTGGTAGTATTAACTTAGATTAAACAATTTTAATAATTTTAATGTAACTAATGGCGTGCTACATGGTGAAAGTATGATGTGTAATATTTACATTCAACCACATATGCAAGGAAAGGGTTTTACACCAACTTTTAGTATATAGTACAGGTCTTTTAGTGTGCATTAAATTATACAAAATTTTATTACATATATTCAAAAGAAAAAACTTGAAACAGCATTCAAAACTCTAGAAGTAAGTAATTACAGCAATTATGTATTATTCTAAACATTCAAATTAGTACACAGAAATGCAAGAGTTTAGACGTGCAAGGAAATCCAAAAGTAGCATATGTATCTAAAGAGTCACAGCTCATGTAGCAAATAAAATCTATCCAAAGAAATGCTTCAAATCTATATCTAATTTTCACTTGCGTTTATCCAGTCCACCATGGAGTTGAATGGCCAAACAATATTCATGACGTAATTGCCAAAGGTCCAAGAAGAGTGAATTGGTCATCAGAATTAATCAATTCTAATATAAGAAAGCACTAAAAAGATAAACTTTATTCATTTTTGCCCAGCAACAAATGAACAATGAAAATAGGGTATGAAGAATTTTACTTTAGAAGGTGATATTAAATTCAGGTTCTTTTATCACGCCCGGAGAGCATTTTCATCATCTAAGTTAAAAAACAAGGCCTATGTAGCAAAACTACTTTAACTAAGTTACCTAAAAACTGGGCTACAAATGTAACACCACATACAATGACAAACACACTGCAAAATAGTTTCCATTATGTAAATCTTAAAAGCTCCTATTCTTTAATAATCAGAAAGACAGCAATCTGAAATACCTGCACATTCTGGAGATTATCTGACTGCAAAATATCTGCCAACCTTAATAAGATCTCAGACTTGTTAATATCTGCATCCTCAATTGCAAGACACACATCAATATCGCTTTTAGAAACTCCAAATGAGTTTGCACACGATCCATAAAGATAGAGGCGAGCTTTAGGCCATTCTTTGCAAACTAATTTCTCCAATAACGTTAACAATTGCTTCTGCTTCGCCTTCTCTTCCTCTGCAGGTATTAGTGAGTCATAAATTGCAAGAAAAGGAGCATTTAATCTGTCTATGTCATTACGACATAGCATCTGTCTTTTCAATATTCTCATCCTTTGGCTAAGTAGCCGTTGACCTCTGCTATCTGACCTGACATCCTGATAACAAAAACTGCAAGTCAATTCCACATTTAAACCTTTTAATTCTTTTAATCAACTTTCCACACAAAATGTAATTTTCAGGCACTAACAACTTCAACTTCTTTTCCCTTAAAGATGTCCCATGTGAAATATGCAATGATTTACATTTTTATCACTAGCAATTGCTAACTTGCAGAACAAAGTTATATGGAAGCCAAAAATTCAAAACCTTAATCATTCATAAACCATGTTTATATCATTGATCTCTATTCAAATATCAGTTTCTTCAAATATACAATGATTTACAATGAAATATGCTATGATTTACAATTTTTGTCGCTAAAAATTGCTAATTTGCACAGCAGTAAAAATTCCACAGAAGTTAATGGAAGCTAAAAATTCAAAACCTTAATCATTCCTACACCATATTTATATCATTGATCTCTATTCAAATATCAGTTTCTTCAAACTTAACCTGTAAATTCCACAAATTCTTATAACCCATATTACCAATAGAAAGATACAGAAGGAAAAACAAATAGTCAACCTTCTCACGAGAACTGCGAAGTGGGGTTGATTCATTCTTGTCGTCGGATTCATCCTCAAGCAACAAAGAATCCACAAGCTTTTCGCCAAAATCGTCTACTTCATGACTTCCCTCCTCCTTCAACTTATTTCGACCCCCATAACTATTGCCATCCCTAAATTCACCAATCTCACTACGCAAATTGGACGTGGACTCTTCAATATCCGGAGCAGATACGGAATGAAGCTTACTCCCCGTTGGCGGCCCCGGGTGGTCAAGCTGTCTACTGAGGCCCAATTCTTCAAATGACAATGTCCTTATTCTCTCATTATTAGCTTCTAAAGAAACATCACTACCACTCATGTCACTGTAATTAGCCCTTTCCTTACCCACATTGTGCTCTAACTCTATCCCTCTCATCCTATTCCCTGAATCCCAATTCCCTTTTCCCCTCGGACTGCTTGGAAAGCCCGGTGGAGGCATAGACCTATAGTTCCCACTCTGGAACTGCTTTCCCAACTCACCCCCTCGAGCATCATGATTCCCAGGCCGAAAAGAACTCGAATTTGGATTGGAATTGGAATTCACCCGGGGCTCGAATTGCCAATTCCTTTCCAACCCATTATAGGTCCTGGTCCCCAAACCCGGTTCCCGGTCGCTGAAAGCAGTGAGCTTTGAACTATGGAAAGAATTCTGAGAATTCCCAGATAATAATAAACCCTCAGGGCTTAGAATATCGCTGGGCAAAGTACCAAACTTGAGCTTGGGTTCTTGCTGATTCTGTTTTTGCTGTTGCTGTTGCTGTTGCTGTTGCTGGTGGTGGTGGAGAATGAAATTCTCGATTCCTAATCTTCTGGAATCGTCGCCGAAGAGATTGTGGTTTCCGGGAAACTGATTCCGAGGAGGAGGAGGAGGGAAAGGGTTTTGTGCGAACCCTGGGAAGTTCGAGAGGAAAGGTTGTGGGGGAGGAGGAGAGAAAGAGTGGGGCCAAGGTGGTGGAAGAGGATACGGAAGATCGGGACCGTTGGAATTCGACGGCCATGGTGGTGGCCCCAAAGGGAGGGTGGGACCCACCGCTGCCACGGCCGGATCAACGGTCAGAGACCTTTGCTGCTGCTGTGGCGGAGCTTGGGGTTGCTGTTGTTGTTGGGTGATGTGGTGGTGGTGGTGCTGCTGCTGCTTCTGCTTTTGGAGGAGGGAGAGTAGGAATTCACCGCCGTTCGCTGCTGAAGGAGGCGGCGCGTCACCTCCAGCGCCGGACATTGCGCGTGGACTTTAGTGAAGCCTCTACACTGGAGAGAGAGAGAGAGATAGAGAGAGAATAGAGAGACCAGAGTAAAGACTTCGAAGATTGAGAGACAGTTTATTGAGAAATGGAATACTTTTGTTTTTTCGAATTGAAAAAAAAAAAAAAAAAAAAATAAAGCAAAGAAGTCTATAACATGAACGGTGATTTCCAATGAATTAATAGATTTGCAATTATTAAAAAAATCATAAGGGAATCTTTGGTGTAAGTATTCCGATCCCATATGGGGTGTGAGTGTTCTAATTGGAAACTTGTTGGTTGCTGTTTCTAATACCCATTTAGACCTGACAAACGGGTTGGATTTATTAGGTTCGGGTTAGATTGAATTTGAATATAAAAAAAATAAAAAATAAAAAAATCGTCCCAAACGGTTATAAAATCCCTGTGAACCGGATATTTGTTCAAAATAACACATATTTTCAAACAATTTTGTTAATTAGTAAAGTTTTCAAATTATTTAGTAAACTAGCATTTCAAGTCTAACAAACTCAAGTTTATATAGCAAATCGATTCTCTAACATTTGTGTTTGGGGTGGAACTCAAGTTTGAAAGACTTGAGTTCCAATTCTTGCAAAAAGACATGTTCCCATTCTTCTCTCTTTTTTCTTTTTCCAGACCAAATCAAGGATTTAGAATATATATACCCAAACCTAAAGGCTAAGCCATGGAAGTTCAAAGAGCAGGTGGTGGCCATGGAAGTTGAGATCGGGCCACTGTTGATGGTGGCGATGATTGTCAGAGCCTTCGATTCGAACAGAGGGATCTGGGTTTGCTATCTTTCTGGGTTGCTGTCTTTAGTTTTCTAGTTTGCTTCTTGCTTTGTTCTGGTGTCTTGGGTTTCTTGCTTCGTTCTAGTGTTTTGGGTTTTTTGCTTCATTCTGGTTCTGGTGTTTTAGGTGTTTTCGTGTTTGTTTCAAGGAAATCGAGTCACTTAGGCTCGAGTTCTAACAACAAAATCAAGATTTTTAGACTCGATATGTTAGTTTCCTAAATAGTTTAGAAACGTTGCTAACTAATGAAATTATTTGGAAATTAGTGCTAGTTTGCAATTTTTCCTATGTGAACCTCTCATTGCCTTTACCTGACTATTGACCTGTATTTCTTCACATGTAAAAACATAGTATAAAGGGTTGAGTCAAACTAATTCAATTTCACCTCCTCTTTTTTTTGTTTTTGTTTTACAATGCAAATGATTTAATAAAAATATTTATATTTGCTGTGAAGAAGTAAAAACTTGTTACATTTGCCAAAGGCTTTGTAACTGAATTGACACCTCCCTATATACAAAGTGTTTGGAGGTCCAGGTGAGAAAGGGTTCAAGCTGTGGGGTTAGCAGCATGTACATTAATAAAGAATTTTTTTTTTTTTTTTTGAACAATGTAAAAAATTGTAAAATTGTGACTTTCTCACTATTTGCCATGATAGTTTGTTAAAGCCATAACCTAACATAAATGTTTTGAAAGGAAAGAAGAAGAAGATCTAGTTTATGTCAAAATTGAAATTATTAATACACTGTTTACTATTTATCTCAATGCATGTGTCCTACGTAATTTACTATTGTTACATTTTTAATTTATGCTTGGCAATGGCTTCACATATTTGAATGTGACTGAAAGCCCCAAATACTGATAATTTAGGTTAATAATGACTATTTTGTGGTATTAATTAAGCACAAAATTGAGCCAATGCATGAAAATCTCTATGTTTAGTAGGGGTGCACTTTGTGTAGTCTCTCAAACCATTGGATTTCCTCTTGTTGATACCCATTTTTGAAAAAAAGGGTCCAACTGCAGAAATGCCCAATAGTAAGCAAAAAAAGAAGAAGAAGATGTAAAAGTAAATAAAATAAAAATAAATGGACCATAAAAGCCCAAAGAGAAAAGAAAGAAAGAAATAAAGCCCAGTGGGCCAGCATGGCAAGAAATGGTAGCAAGTAGACCCACAGGCACAATAAGTAAAAAGTAAGGTGGAAGCCAATGGGCCACAAAAGCTAATGAGGAAGAAAGAAAAGAAGGAAAGCTCAATAGGCCGGTCTGGCAAGAAATCATGATATTACAAATTTCTATATAAACTTTATAAACTAATATAACAATTATTGTGATTGTTTTTATAACATAATAAATGTAGGTCTAAAACTCTAAATTACTTTTTTTATTCTTTATTCTTTTTTTGTAATTTATGATAATTTCATTAATTTATAAAGGTTATTTAGTAAAAATTGTAATATTCTTAACATCGTTCTAAAATATGTCAAAATTTAGGAATCATTTTTTTTTTTTAACTAAAGTTATTACAAATTTTACAATACCTGTTCTTACATATGAAAACATTGAACACTAGTGATGATGAGGAGATGATAGTGATAATACCTAGGTGAGTGAGCTGGTCATCTCAATTTTCGCTTTGAATATTATGAATAAGTCACTAGGCACTAAAATTAAGAAAATTAAAATAGGCACGTAGTACAAAATTAGACAATAATTAGTGTCGGGGGTAAAAGCCCAGACATATCTATTGGGCTAGGGGCCCTGTCTTGAGGAGTACTGTATGTCCGAAGAGTAATAGCGGGTCAGGGTAGAATTCATCTGAACGTAACTAACCCAAAAGTGTAGGAAGAGTAGCATCCGAAGACGTCACCTTTTGTCCGAAAAGGTTTCACTCCTTGGACGCAAACAGTCTTGACCCAGCCAACGAATGGAAGGTCCGAATGGACTCTCTGGCAATCCCAACGACAAAGACAAGCTCTGAGCATGTCTGGGGATGATTAGAACGAGAAAATATCTCAAGGAAAAGCTGCCACCACCGCATTAAATGCACTGCAACTGCTTTTCTGGCAGCATTAATGTGGAGAAGACCCCTGAACAGTGTAATCTCAGCTACTACCACTCACGGAGGGGTAAAGAGAATACCTGATGGGACATGCACTCAAGTGAATGCTTAGATGAAGAACAAGTGGAGATGAAGATGATGGGAGAGGGTGCTATATAAGCAGAAGAGCTCTCTGATAATAGGGATCGAAAAAATAGTGGAGAGAAGGAGGAGATAATTTTACTGTAGCTCCAAGAGTTGTAATCATCTTTCATTCAATAACATATCTCTTCGGGCACACATTTGTCAGGAAAGATGAGCATGATCTTGTGTTAATGAATCCTTAAACATTATAACCAATCACTGTTTAATTCGCAACTAGCCTAGCTTTTTCGCCACTCTCTACAAATTCATTGTCTTGGGTTCATTGGGCTCGTAACCCACCCTTCTTGGGCCTGGGCCACCAAATCAAACCCTACAATTAGAAATTAATTTGGATTCTAATTGCGTAGTTGACACACTTGAAACCTATGTGGCTAATAAAATAATATTAAAAAATTCAATTAATATCAAAACATGCCACATCAGCATTTGGAAAAAATTCAAATAAATAAAATGAAAAAAAGAATCAAGATTTTATTTTCTTTTTTCTTACTTTCTTAGTAACCAAACACAACAATAAACATTAAAAAAAATTCTATATATCCATTGCTATCAAGCTTCTTTAGTCGTTTCCGAAACTCTAAGATGCAAATATTTTTGAAAGAAATAATCACAAAAGGTGAAAAGGAAAAAAAAAAAAAAATCAATGTAAACATTAGTGAATCATATAGCAAGCTTATCATGACATCAGAGAAATAAATTAGCCCATCATGAACATTCATAAATTGCTCTAGCCTCCATGCTACTATGTTATTCTTTGAACCCCCCCCCCCCCCTCTCTCTCTCTCTTACATAGCAATTTTGTTCAATAAATTACATTTGCCCCCTTAAAAGATTATAAAAAAATTTATCAATCTAAAATCTATAAAAAAAAAATTAACAAGTCCAAAAAAATTTGCCTAACAACAAAAATTACCAATAACAAAGCTTAAAAAAAAAATTAAGTCCAATTAACTAATTTTACCCAAAACAAACAATCTAGCCCTTTAAATAACTATAAACAAAATAATTTTGCTCTTACCCAACAAACACACGAAAAAGAGAAAAAGAAAACCCTAAGCGGCTAAGTAGCCTAACCGAGAGAGGAGAAAGTAAGAAAATATAACTTGAAGCCCGAAGGATTGGAGAGGCAACAACACAACAACAATAAAACCAGAGGCCAGAGCCATTGCATGCAACTAGCAGCGGAGCTGCTATTCCTAACTCCAAGTCCTGACTCCAATATCCCTAATGCTAGTAAAAGAATTGTCATGAGCTTTCCCCACAAGTAGACACAATGCTTAAACAACTTCATTCAATAAAAAACTTCATTCAATATCTAACTTCCAAGGTCAATGTGTAGTAAATGATTTCCTATTCAATTTGAAGCTTATAGAAAAGAACTCATTGTTGTGTATGTATATATATATATATATAAAAGAGTACTCATTGTTAAACCTCAGCTTAAGTTTACAAAATTGTTCAAATACCTAAACAAATATATTCCCGCCATTCCTATTACTAAGCAAATGGTTACCTTTAACAAAATAATAAAATAATACGAAAACAAATGCACGACAAGAGGGATGACTTTTTAACTTCTGCTCCAGCACAATAGAAATAGAAACTTGATTTACTTCAGAGTTTCAAACCGGTAATTATGAAATGGAGAGGATTCAGAGTTTCAGGAGGGGACTCTAATCTGGTTTGATTGCCCTCCTTTTCTGTTGTACAAACTGAGTTGGTAATTTGATAATACCACTGTCGTTTAACACCAAAAATAAAAATACATTAGCAACAATTGAAGTATTGAACTCATCATGGTTTGTTTTCAGTATCTACGATGAAGTGTCTAATAATTTCCACAATATAATTCATCCATTCCGGGTCTACAATCTCCATCGCATGGAACCCTGAATCGTGGAACATCGCGTCGATCTGGACCTCATGCCTCATTAACATGGTTACAAAATCCTGCTGCCGATCTAACATGGCGTCCCCATAGAACCCAATCACAAGGCACCTACAGAGCTTGTTGATGGCGCTCGTGTGCGGGCCCTCCACTGTCGGATTGCAATACCAATGGTCCCGATTTTCACCTTTTGGTAATGAGAACTCCCAAACCAAATCTTGTGCACACAAGGGAAAGACAGGGTCCGCACAATTTTGCAGCTCGGAGCTCGTCCTTTCCATGCCACCGAACACGGGTTGGTTCATTATATTCCCAACAATCTTCAAGGGCTCCAACTCCATTCTCGCTGCTTCTAACGCAGTGAAAAATGCTATGTTCCCACCACAACCACATCCATGCAGAAAACACCTTGAAATATCTCCGTAATCTTTTATCCAATGCTCACCGTTTGGATTGAGTGCCTGTTCTTTCACCCAAAGAATCGCGTCCAAGGCATCATGGTATTGCTCTGGAAGCTTATTTTCTGGAGCAAGGCGGTACTCAACGGAGACAACGATAGCAGGAACTTGGCATGCGAGCTTCGAGGTTAGTATATAGGTCTTGTCAGTGTCCCAGAAGGAAAGGAACCAAAGCGAACGGGGGTAGTAAATTATGATGGGAATCCTTGTGCCATCATTGGGAGGCAATTTGATTGTTGGCATGTGGATTCGGACGCGGGTTTTCTTTTCAGCATTGAGGGTCTGATCCTTGAAAACCACGGGATCGTCAGGAGAGGCCACGGGGTTTGCTTTTGGTAACTTCACAAATCGAGTGAGAGTGCCATCAGAGTTCAGAGCAATGTGAAGGTGTTCGTAGGGATCTATATCTGACGACATAAGTTATGATGATATCAATAATTTGCTTGTTTAATAATATGTGGTAGATTATGTAGAAGAATTTTGAGTTTTCTACTTGGTGTTATAAATTTCTAGGTGCATGAAAATTTTGATGATCAACCCAGGTACAAATCCAGGCTCTGGAATTTGGAATGTAAGGTAGTTCCAGAAATACACACTGAGATTTCCCCCCACCTTGTGGATAAGATAAAAATGTCATTTTGTTTCTTTGTTTTTTGTTAATTCGCATTGGTTTTTGGTTAATTTGCAACAACTTTGATTTCATGCTTCCATATATATACGTTAGCAACAACAATTTCTAAAAGTAGCATATTAAATTAACAAAGAAGAATCTTGTGGTGCCAGTGTTTAAACTTAAAACCGAGATGAAAGAATAGAATTGAGACTCAAATTAATCCAAATTCTCATTGGAATGAAGTAATTGATGCACTGTTTGTTTATGCACAAACAGAGTAGGCAACTAATACCAACAACCTAACAATCTCCTAACGCCTACAAAACAGTAATAACAGGGACCCCACTACAACGAGGCACTAATCAACTGCTTAGGGGTATAAGGAGGTAAGGGTCGGGGTTCAACTCTTCCGAAAGAAGTTTTATACACATATATACTTAGATTAAGTTAGAGTAAGATTTTTATCTCGTATCAATATATATATCATACACTAAGCTACTTGTAGTTTAGCAATATGTGATACTAAAACTACATGTCGTGTAATGACTTATGGAGTAAACAATTACTTCAACCCAAGGGAGTCGCTGGTATATACCGTACTTGCAAGCAAATTGGTACATATAACTTCCTGTTTCGTACCAGAAAAAATACCGGCTGTACTGGCCATGTACCAGTTGTACCGGCCAATTTCGGGCAATACCGGTCGGTACCGAGTGTACCGGCCGGTATGGAAAAAAGTTTATTTATTTATTTATTATTATTATTATTTTTTTTTAAGTTTTGTAATTTTTGAATTTTTGTTAGAGTAGAATGGTAACTTATTTGCATTAACTTATTAGTATTATTTATTTTCTTAGTATGCAATGGTAACTTTTAAGCTTTCTATTTTTTATATTGTGTTTTTTTTTTCCCTTTTAATTGATACTAAAGTCTAAAACCATGAATAATTAGTTTTGAATTGAGGAAATGTTTTATGCTAAACTTTTATATTTATTATAATATATATATATATACACACACACACACACACACATACATATATACATATATATATATATTATTTATAAATATAAAAAATAGCGGTGAACTCGAAACGGTACACTGGTATTGACTGGTATCCGAAATATATCGTACCGCTAGCCAAACCAGTACAGCCTTCGGTATGTTATTGACTCCCTTGCTTCAACCATGATTTCCAGCTTTGATCACTGATCTTATCTTGTATCATCAATAAAACAATTCTCTAATAACCAACAGCAATTTAGCTCATGGTTTTTTTACTTCCTCTTGGGCTTGTTGTCATACAAGGCCAAGGGATGAGAAAGATATTACAAATTTCTATATAACCTTTATAAACCAATATAGCAAACCAATGTGATTGGTGAATTTTAATAAGATTTTGATGGTGTAACTTGAACTTATCTAATATATATGTCATCAAGGGAAAATTATTATGTACTTTCAGAGTACTATAAATACATACTCCATCCTCTCACATGAGTTGTGGGTCCCAGTAATTAAATTCATGGTGAGACTCACCATTCATATCAGAGGAAGGACTACGCATTTATGGTATTTCGAGAGTACTTAATAATTTTCCGTCATCAAGTTACAAATGGTGTAACTTCACAAGAGTTATACCAATTTTAGACCGTAAATTTCTATAATTAGATTTAACGGTTAAAAAAAAAATCAGCAATTTATGTCATCATTAATCATTTATTGATTGCCACACCATCTAAATTAATTCAAAAGTTTTTTTTTTCTCACTATCTATACCTTATTTATTACAATCATTTTTACTTGTTTAGAGAGAGAAAATTATTCAATCACATTTTTTTTTTTTAATTATGAAAATATTAGAATCAATATGTAGAAATGATTTTTTTTTTTTGAGAAAATAATAATAATAGTGTTTTAAACCAGATTTATAATACATGTTAAAAGTAATAAACTCTAATAACTAACATTAAGGAAAATATTTTGATAGTTTCTTCTTCTAAAAAACATGTTAAAGATCTCTCTCTCTCTCTCTCTCTCTCTCTCTCTCTCTCTCTCTCTCAATATGTTAAAGATTTTAACAAATTCTAATATTTTCATTTAAAAAAAAAAAACACGTTCAAAATGTGCCCATTAATGAGGAAGAACGTTTAAACAAGTTTGGAGGTGTAGTGACGGTTTTATGATTTGAAACATGAATAATCATAAGGTTTTATTCAGATTTGATAATGATAGGGATGTTAATCGAATCTTGATGAACCAACCCTGGAGTTTTGATAAACAGCTGGTGGTGGTTATGAGGTATGGAAATGATGTCCCACTAAGATCTTTGTCCTTTAACATGGTGATGTTATAGGTCCAGGTCCATGATATTCCAATGCAGTACATGACAACGGAGGTGGCTGAAAACCTGTGTGATATTATAGGGGAGGTGGTCAGGTCTATTGGTGCAGAAACAGAGGAAGGGAGTTGCTTCATGAGGGTAAGAGTCAAAGTCGATATAGCTAAACCGTTGTGTCGGGGGAGACTCATAACCTTTAAGAACGGTGAGAAAACCTAGGTGGTATTTAAATACGAGAGATTGCCAAATTTTTGTTTCTGGTGTGGAATGCTTTCCCATGGTGATAGAGATTGTTCGCTTTGGGTACAAAGCAAAGGAACTCTAAAGGAAGAAGATAGGTAGTTTGGGCCTTCCTAAAAGCAACACCTATAGCTCGGTGAATCAAAGGTGATTTATGTACCAAGATTCTATGATAAATCGGGATTGGAGGGGGATAAGGGGATGAGGGTTGAGGGGTTGAGAGGAAGGAGTCCAGTGCAAGTGGGGTGGCCGGAAACATGAAACCGAGGAAGCAAAAGCTGGCAGGTTTGAGATGGAAATAAAAGAGTTGAGGAAGAATTAAATGCTGGTTTGAATGGGGTAAAAGGAAACGTTACCAACTTGGAAATGGTTTCTGAAATAAAGGATAGGGTAATTGATTTGGAAAAAAAATAAGGAAGTCTTTAACCCCAATAATGACTTTGTTGAGGACCATTTTTTCGGCCCATGTGACATTACTTCATTGGCAACCCATGCCACATCAACANTCTCTCAATATGTTAAAGATTTTAATAAATTCTAATATTTTCATTTAAAAAAAAAAAACACGTTCAAAATGTGCCCATTAATGAGGAAGAACGTTTAAACAAGTTTGGAGGTGTAGTGACGGTTTTATGATTTGAAACATGAATAATCATAAGGTTTTATTCAGATTTGATAATGATAGGGATGTTAATCGAATCTTGATGAACCAACCCTGGAGTTTTGATAAACAGCTGGTGGTGGTTATGAGGTATGGAAATGATGTCCCACTAAGATCTTTGTCCTTTAACATGGTGATGTTATAGGTCCAGGTCCATGATATTCCAATGCAGTACATGACAACGGAGGTGGCTGAAAACCTGTGTGATATTATAGGGGAGGTGGTCAGGTCTATTGGTGCAGAAACAGAGGAAGGGAGTTGCTTCATGAGGGTAAGAGTCAAAGTCGATATAGCTAAACCGTTGTGTCGGGGGAGACTCATAACCTTTAAGAACGGTGAGAAAACCTAGGTGGTATTTAAATACGAGAGATTGCCAAATTTTTGTTTCTGGTGTGGAATGCTTTCCCATGGTGATAGAGATTGTTCGCTTTGGGTACAAAGCAAAGGAACTCTAAAGGAAGAAGATAGGTAGTTTGGGCCTTCCTAAAAGCAACACCCTATAGCTCGGTGAATCAAAGGTGATTTATGTACCAAGATTCTATGATAAATCGGGATTGGAGGGGGATAAGGGGATGAGGGTTGAGGGTTGAGAGGAAGGAGTCCAGTGCAAGTGGGGTGGCCGGAAACATGAAACCGAGGAAGCAAATAGCTGGCAGGTTTGAGATGGAAATAAAAGAGTTGAGGAAGAATTAAATGCTGGTTTGAATGGGGTAAAAGGAAACGTTACCAACTTGGAAATGGTTTCTGAAATAAAGGATAGGGTAATTGATTTGGAAAAAAAATAAGGAAGTCTTTAACCCCAATAATGACTTTGTTGAGGACCATTTTTTCGGCCCATGTGACATTACTTCATTGGCAACCCATGCCACATCAACATATTATTGATTTTATGGGTAAATCTATTTAAAACCCAAAATAAGCTTATATCTCATTCAACTACATGGATTGGGCTCACATGATCTGCAAGATCCTTACTTCAAGAGGCGGATTCTATGGTCCATATTTCCTCTTCATCAATTGGGATCTAACCCCACGACATCATCAACATCAAGATATGGATCGAGCTTAAGCAATGAATCAAAACTCACAGCCTATATTACCTCTCTTACACTCATGACAAACGGCTTTTTCAACAAGAGCCCATATTTACATAAAATGACAATAAAACCTGAGGTACGCATCTCACCTTCAGCTTATGATCCAAGCTCATAAGCCATTTTGGGGAAACTTGGGAGCAATGGTTTGGAGGGCCAAGAGGTATGTTTAGTAAAGCTCCAACGGTTTAAAGTTAATAAAAGAGACATGTTGCTTGGCGTGTCTTCTCCAACTCCCTGAACTCTGACGAGTCCGTGTGTAGTGGATAACATATGGTAAGCATCTCTTATCACGTAGCACTTAAAATGATAAAATCCCCATTGCTCTTTTTTTAAACTTAACTTTCATCATATGACAAATACTCAATATCCCCAGCCATTTAATTGTTGGGAAAATAACTATTCATTCAATCTCCAGCTGTTGCTATACATATTTAGAAACTTCATTATATCATTCTACATAAATCTCATTACTACTTTCAGCTAAAATCCGACTCAAACACTTGGTCTAATCTGATTGGCTATCTTTATCTCTCTCTCTATACAAAATATTCATGATATCTCAAATACCCAGTTGTTTCTGCCACAATCAGACCATATATTTCTTTGCCAGCTGCCAGAACAGAGTATTAAATATTCTTCTTGCTCACCAAGCTTATGTCACAACACAATAAGCCTTAACTAAATCTCTAGAGCTTCATTGACTTTCACCAATCCCTCTATTACTTGCTAGAAATGTGTTGTAATGAACCTTGCACCAAAAATACAAACACCTAAAGAAGGAAGCATTTCTAGCTGAACTTCAGCAGTGTATTGATACTTGGCTAGGAGTGACATCATCAGTCATTTAATGCTAAAATCCCAGCAGCCAGCTGTTATACCCAAAATAGCAAGATACTCTCCAAAGAGATCTTACCATTTTTCAATCAAATCTTTGAAATGACCTCTCTAGCAGTCTGAAATGACCCATTTGACCTCATTGGTTCTACCCAAAGCAAACAGCTTTTTTATGATATCTATCATAGCTTTTCCTGACAGCTGGGACAACTTTTTTCGTGATATCTGTCATAGCTTTTCCTGACAGCTGGGATAGCCTTTCAGAACAGCTGTGACAACTGACCCAGCAGCTTGAACATTACTGATTTTTCCACTTTTGGCTAAAACCAAAACCAACTATTGAAACTACCTTTCTCTTGCTAAAATACTTTCCTTTTTTGCTACATTTTCCCCAGCAGCTCTTACTCGAAATAGCAAAAATACCTTAAAGTTAAACATACCATTTTTGGCCAAATCTTAAGATGGATTCTTTGAAGATTCATTGCTGTTTATGATAGATTTTGGCTGAGATTTACTAAAATACCCTCTTAAACTCAACTAAAGGGGACCTTTCCTCAACAACTCAAAGGGGGGACACCAATGGAGAACTCCCTCATAAGCTTCCCTATTCTTGCTCCCTTTAATTATCTTCTAAAGCTCTTAATGAAGTACTGAGCTTCTGAGTTTTTAGTTTCCAAATGAGAAACTAAACTCTTCAGCCCTTAGCTCACAAATGCCCTTCATAAACTTTCATATAATCCCAGCAGAAAATCCCAGCAGCTTTGCTAAACACACTACAATGCTATTACTCTCATATACTCATTATTTCACTCTCCATATTCTGAAAATACATATATCTTGCTGCCCATATCTCTAAACATCTCTTTTTTCAGTTCTCCCACACAATCTCATATACACTTACTACACCATTACATATGAAACACCACAACTCACTAAGCTCCACTCTTATACTCTCTCACTCTGAAATTCTATTGTTTTGCTGCCCATAAATACATCTCAATGCTTTTCTACACCTATCTTATTGCTTCTATCTCCAAATACCTAAACACATCTCCATACTCTTCTCTTACAAAATCTCTCCTCTTGGAAAGCAATCTCTACAACTTCTCCAGCAGTTATAATCTCATACTTTTACTATCTTTAATATCCATATCTCTCATATTTCCATACATCACACATGTTAGAAATACTACACCCTACAACACATCTATATATTTTACTATCTCCATACTTCTCAAGAGACATCAAGCACTCATACTAAAAGCCCTTCTCATGGAAGGCATGAACTTCTATTACTAAAGCCCTTCTCTTAGACGGCACCAAGACCTCATATCAAACCCCTTCTCTTAGAAGGCACAACTACTTCTTACATAAAGCCCTTACCTTAAAAGGCACAAGTATTTCATACGAAAGCCTTTCCCATGGAAGGCAACACTATTCATAACTTCACAACAACTAAAAGAGCATTGTCAAAGGGGAAAACTCATTTAAGTGCATGATAAGAGGGGCAAGCTTAACCAGCCCCTACACACAGCTAGGCGTACTCTCTCTCCCTCCAGTTGCACCCATTTTTCCCCCTTAATCTTAAAGTTATCATGGCAAATTGTCTCTCTACCACTAAAGTCATTCCGCTGGGATGTTGTCTACTCACTGATGCTACACCGCTAGGGCTACAAAACATAAAAAGATAAGCGACTTTGCTTCCTTATCTTTAAATACATATTACATATTTATTCAACAATTATCTTTATTCAACCATTATCGTGATTCTTAGATTTTGGCCTTAATGATTTGTAGGCTTAAAAATATGTCGGTAGCCGTTGGACCACGTGGCTCAATGTTGAGTTCCGTACGCAACTCCTCAAAAAGAACCCAAGTCTAGTAAGGTCATCCCTCTAATAGACCACACGTGGCTGGGTAACCAAAAAAGGCCCCCGGACAGACTCTAATCATTAGACATATGATTCGGGGAAGAAAATTAAGGAGTAGACGTGGACTTCAACAACTTTCCACTCACAAGACAAAGGGTAGGAGGCATGTGAGGAGGGATCAAAGAATTCAGAGGTGGGAGTGGAGTCTAGCATGCTGAACACACATGCATGCCTAAACAAATTATTTCGTCGTAGCTTAGAGGAGATTGATTAATAGTGCTTTTACAAAATACGATACAAGGTTAAATGAGAAACTTAATGGAGAATATGAAGGAGGTGATAAACAAAAAAGCCCTTTGCTTAGGGACAATGGTTTGGTGGATGAAAGAGGTGGGGAAGCTGAAACCCAAGTCACTTCAAGTCCGCATAAAGGAGGAAAGCGGGCAAGGGTGCAAACTGTTAGGGCTGCTTCCATGGAACCGTTGGAGATTGTTGTTGGGGGAAAAAAGAAGCTTGACAGTGAGTATGGCAGAAAGGGAGAGTAATTCAAAGAATCAAAAAAAGAAGGGGAGAGTGGTGAAGGGGAATGAAGGAAAAAATTCCAAATTGGTGGAGGTTGGGTCCCAGCCCCGCCAAACATAATGAGTATCTTATGTTGGAACTGTCGGGGGCTTGGGAACTGGTAGACAGTTCAAGAGCTTGGGAACTTGATCCAGGCACAAGATCCTTCAGCCGTGTTTATAGCCAAAACATGGTTGGTAGAAGCAAGGCTAGGTGACATTAAGGATAGATTGCAGATGGGAAGTTATTTTGGCGTGTCTAAAGTGAATTTGGGATGAGGATTAGCACTGTTTTGGAAGGAGGGAGTGGAGGTAAATGTAGAATCTTCATCCCTAAACCATATTGATGTCTTGATAAATAAAAATAAGGAGGATGGGTGGAGGTTTACGGGTTTTTATGGGGAACCATTGACACAATAAAGGGTGGAATCATGGAATCTATTGAGAAATTTACATGGGAGGTTCTCAGTACCATGTTTATGTGCTGGGGATTTTAATGAGATTACAAAATCTCATGAAAAAAGTGGAGGGAGATTGAGGCTGTACATGCAAATGAAAGATTTTGGAGATGTTTTGGATGAGTGTGGGCTTATAGATTTGGGGTTCGTGGGGAGCAAATTTACTTGGTTTAAAAATATTGCCAATGGAATCTCGATATGGGAACGTCTAGATAGAGCTGTAGGTACCATGGATTGGTTTAAAAATTACCCGACAACAAAAATGGTGATTTTAGAATGTGGAATGTCAAATCATAAACCGATGTTAATCCATCCTTGTGGGATACTGGTGAGGAAAAACAAGCCATGGTGCTTTGAGAAGATGTTGTTGGAGGAGGAGGGGTGTCATGATGTAGTAAACTCTTCTTAGAGGGATGGTGAGGGTAGTACTCCAATGGGTGGAGTGGTGAACAAAGTGGGAAAGTGTCAAGTGAAATTAAAAATGTGGAGCAAACATTGTTTTAAGAATGTTACATGGGAAATTGCTCAAAAGAAAAAAAGATTAAGGGAGGCAGAAAATTCGACTTTACAAGGAAATAATGTGGAGTTGATGGCAAAGTTAAAAGGTGAATTGGTGGGATTGCTAGCAAAGGAGGAGCAAATGTGGCAGCAAAGATCCAAAACCCATTGGCTAAAATCAGGTGACAAGAATTCTAAATTCTTCCACACTAAAGCCTCGCAAAGGTTTAGGAGAAATTGTATCTTGGGAATTGAGGATCATAATGGTGTATGGTGTGTGGGAGAGGAAAAGGTGGCTAGGGTGTTTGAGAATTACTATAGTAGATTATTTACGACCTCAAATCCAAGTGAATTCAAAGAAGTAACACAACATGTGGGCCCAGTAGTTAATGAGGAGATGAATAAGGAGCTGATTGGAGACTTTAGTTGGGGGGAAGTTGAGAGGGCACTGAATCAGATGGCACCTTTAAAGGCACCTGGTCCAGATAGGATGCCTTCTATTTTCTACCAACACTATTGGAAGAACATCGGTGATGATGTGACAAATGCGGTTCTGTTTTGTCTAAATACTGGCAAAATCCCCACAAGTTTGAATCATACTCATCTCCCTCTCATTCCCAAAGTGAAGAGTCTAGTAAACGTGTCAGATTTTAGGCCTATAGCTCTTTGTAATATTTTGTACAAAATTATTTCAAAGGTCCTAGCTAATAGGCTAAAAAAAATTCTGCCATGTATCATTTTTGAATTTCAATGTGCCTTCCAATCAAATAAAGCCATTTCAGATAACATTTTAGTGGCCTTCGAATCTTTACATCATATGAGAAAAAAAAAAAAACTAGAAATAGTGGGTCTATGGCCATGAAGTTAGATATGAGTAAAGCTTATGATAGGGTGGAGTGAGAATTCCTGATGACAATTATGGAGTGAATGGGTTTTCATCCTAGATGGAGGGGCTGGATTTATGAATGTATTAGTACTGTTTCCTTTTCTACAATGGTTAATGGGGAACCGAGGGGTAATATAGTTCCAACTAGGGGTTTGAGACAAGGGGCCCTTTATTACCCTATCTGTTTTTATTATGCTCCGTAGGGTTCAATGGGCTGATTCATCATGTTATAAATAAAGGAAAAATTAATGGGTTTTCTTTATGTAGGGGTGGCCCAAATATTTCTCACTTATTTTTTGCAGATGATAGCCTCATTTTCTGTCATGCAAAGGTGGAGGAAATGAAATCCATTCAAACCATTTTGGAAGTGTATGAAAAGACATCAGGTCAACAAATAAATGCGGAGAAGACAACCTTGTTCTTTGGGAAAACAGTGAGAAAGGAGACAAAGAATTCCATTAAATTACTACTTGGCGTGCTTGAAATAAAGCATTATGAGAAGTACTTGGGGTTACCTATAATGGTTGGTAAAAATAGAAGAGAAAGCTTGAATTACATAAAAGATAGGGTATGGGGGAAGTTGCAAGGGTGGAAGGAGAAATTATTATCATAAGTGGGGAAGGAAGTGCTCTTAAAGGCAGTGGTCCAAGCTATTCCCACTTTTGCAATGGGATGCTTCAAACTCCCACTTGGTTTGTGTAAGAATATTGAAATGTTAATTAGGAAATTTTGGTAGGGACAATGAGGGGAATGAAGATAGATACATTGGAAGAATTGGGAAACAATTTGTAAACCGAAGATTGAAGGAGGTTTGGGTTTTAAGGATTTAAGGCTAGATATTTCCAGTGGCACCATTTTTTATGCCAAACAAAAATCTAGTTCTTATGCATGGAAGAATATCTTGAGGGCAAGAAAGGTTATTGTAATGGGAGCAAAATGGAGGGTGGGCGATGGACAATCAATAAAGGTTTTTGAAGATAAATGGTAACTAGGTCTTTCAGGTGGTAAAGTAACTTCTGTCCAGCTAGGTTTGGAGGGAAACCTAAAGGTGGCTGCATTGATGTCATTGAATAAGGCTTGCTGGAATGAGCAGCTAGTTGATTCTTTATTCCTCCCTCATGAAGCTTAGCAAATCAAGGCAATTCCTTTGTGTTTGGTGCCCTAATTTGACTATATCTTGTTAGGACACATGTGATTCACTTGTTAGGAATATATATATTACTATTGTGGGGCCTGGAAGTCTGATAGCCTCGGCCCATTTTGCACCCGGCCCAAGGCCCATGCCGAGGATGGAAAATTACCCGAGGACGTTGTGTTGAGGCCTGGGTTGTGAGGACCACGCCGAGGATGATCCTGTCCTCGGCAGACCGAGGACCACACAAAGTGGGGGAACAAGCCCAGTACAGGTTGTCATCTCCGCAATAAATGCGCTCACCTAATCCCCTGATCGCCTTAATGGAGATGTGACTCCTGGACAGGGTAACCTTGGCCACTACAAATCACATAATTACTAATAACACAGCTGATGGGACGGATGGTCAGGGGTGAAGCGCACGGATGATCAACAGGTGGAAGGAAGGGATGGCGAGAAGATGGCTATATAAGGGGGACCAAACAAAACAGGAAGAGGGGGAGGGCCTCCGAAGAAAAGGGAGGATCCTCGGGCGCATGCCAAAGAGGAGCTTGGTGAATAACCTTAATGTGCCAACCTTCAATGGGGGAGGGAGAGACCTTTGGGGCGTTGTCTGTTGTTAAATCCTAGTCCTTAAACCCACTCTCTAAAAAATTTATTGTTTGGGCTTATTGGACCGTTTTTCTTTTTTATTTCAGAAGGCATATCCAAATCGAGTCCCTACAATTGGTGCCGTCTGTGGAGAGGACTAGGGCGTTGACAGGCGCAACGTCTAGTGAATTCCACCGTTGGGGGCATACGCAAGCTACCCCAGAAAAAAAAAAATTCTTCAAGGATATTCGAGAGGACCTAAATTTCAATCAAATTCAAACACATTTGTGTCGTAATCTTGTCTCATTTCTCAGTTTCTACTCTTATTAGCAGTATTTACAAAGACAGTTACTTGAAACACGGCTAGATCAGCGATTTCAATGAATGTTTCTAAACCTCTGCATATATGCACTGCTAAACAGGCTAGCATTGAGGTGCTGAGAAGGAAGATTGTATTGCTGTTTATTACAGACCTGGAAATTCCCTACGAAGAGCTTTCAATCCTTGAACAAATGTACACAGAGTCGCGACACCAACAATCGAGGCCTGAGAGTCAGTACGAGGTCGTGTGGATTCCAGTGGTGGACAAGTCTACCCCTTGGAATGCAGACAAGCAAAAGCAGTTTGATAACTTACAAGGGGTGATGCCGTGGTACTTGGTATTCCACCCATCACTGCTTGAGCCAGCAGGCATTAGGCATATCAAGGAGGCCTGGAAGTTCACTAAGAAACCTTTGCTTGTGGTGCTTGACCCGCTAGGCAAACCTGTGAACGAAAACGCAGTTCATATGATGTGGATTTGGGGAAGCGTAGCATACCCTTTCACTTGGTCGAGGGAGAAAACACTCTGGCAGGAAGAGAGCTAGAGAATTGAGCTATTGGCTGATACCATTGATCCAGTAGTCTTTAATTGGGTATGGTCATCATTTATCTCATGCCTATATACCAAAATTTTTCCAAAAACTCAATTTTTAACCCTAGTATTTTAGTTCAATTTTTTAACAGATATATATGGGTGACCCTCCTAAACTTTTCTTTTAAACTTTTTTCATAATATATATTTTTTTAAGATTGTTAAAAAGGCAAGTTGTGATTATTGTAAAATAAAAGTCAAATAAGTAATAATTTCATATAGAAGTGATGTTTCACTATTACAATTTACCATTTTAAATGTTTAACTTTAAAAAGTTAAGAAAATTCATCATAGGAGCTTTGTGAATTAAAAATAACAATTTTTTTATAAAAAATTAACTATTATTTATTATATTGGTGAAAAAACACTAGTTGCGTTTTTTGTTATTTCAATTTCTAAAATTTGTAATAGTTTTATTGTTTTACTAGTAAATCTTTAAGTCGGACGATTCCATGCATATTCCTTTAATGGAGTAATTTAATGGTGTGAACTTGATGGTATTTAAGGTATCAGATGGGAAAATCATTTGCTTGTTTGGAGGGGAAGATATCGAGTGGGTGCGAAAGTTTACAAACACTGCACGTACTGTTGCAAGAGCTGCCAACGTTCCAATAGAAATGCTTTACGTAGGGAAGAGCAACCCCAGGGAAAAAGTTCGCAAAAACAACAGCATCATTGCTGCGGAAAATCTTAGCCAACGCCTAACAGACCTGACTCTAATCTGGTTCTTCTGGGTCAGGCTTGAAAGCATGTGGCACAACAAGATACAACACGGCAAGAGTGTGGAAAATGACTCCATAATGCAAGAGATTATGACCATGCTGAGTTTTGATAGGAGTGAGTAGAGCTGGGCTGTGATATGTAAAGGATCAAGTGCATCAGAGATGGCAAAGGCCAAAGGGGACACCATTTTGCAGGCCTTGACCGAATATGATCAATGGAAAGAAACTGTCGTGGATCTAGGCTTTGTGCCAGCACTGATTGAGTACCTCAAAAAGCTCCACTCTCCACTTCACTGCAACCGTTTGATACTGCCTGGCCTCACCGGGAGCATCCCCGAGAAGGTGGTTTGTGCTGAATGTAGCCGTCCCATGGAGAAGTTCATCATGTACCGTTGTTGCACCGATTAATTAAGCCTATGAAGTAAGGGTTGTGAGGTTGTACTATTAGTTTATTTCTCTGAATGAAGAAGAACATGTTGGTATTTCATTTTTACAACTCCTAGAGCTTGCTATTATATTACTCGGAGTTTTGTAAAATTTGGACGTTTCGATTTCTATGTGTGGTTGATAATGTTGTATAATTATTTCTTATTAATAAGATGTGTGTTGATCGTTTTTAGTACTTTATTTTAATAGCTTCTTTTTCTTTTTCTTTTTTCCAATCACATTCTTTTTGCTGTGTGAGGCTTATGTTTATATTGGTGAACTCAGCTACCATTACTATAAGGGACATTAATTTAGTCATCCTTTCTTAAACGGCCTCATTTTGTTCTGCATTGTTCTCTTCTCTCTTTATCTCAGTGTTAGAACTTAGAATGCCTGGTGAAGGTTCTAGGCACCTTGGGCTCTTTCCAACTCCTTTATACAAAGGGATTGTGATCTTTTGGGCCTATTTCATATCATTCTCTTGTGCAAAGGCTTTGAGTCATCCATGAGCCCACTTGTTCTTTTACTCAGGAGCATTCTACAGAAGACCCTTATTGGGCTTTCCCTCCTCTCCTCAAGGAATTTGGGTTGTCCTTTGGCCCATTCATGCCCCATTGAAAAGCAAGTTTTATGAAAGATCATTCCTAGTCTCATTCCCCTATTCAAGGAGTTGAACCTTCATTGAGCCCCTTTTTTTTGAGAAAGATGATAGATTCATTGAGCCTCCTTATTATCCCATTTAAAGGTATTTTGTGGAAAGGTCATTCCACCCCTTTAGTTTTTTTCTTAGCTTAAGCGATTTGGGTTTTGTTCGTTGGCCCAAACATGTTTGAAAATTTGGGTTGCAATAAGAATTAAAATCCATTCTTGAGTTCTATAATTTATTACCTTATGTAGAACATGTGACTGGAATCCAAAATGAACATTTGAAATCCAACTTCAATATTAATCAGAACATGTGAAAAAATTTGAATTGGTCATTTAAATTTTGATTTCAAATTCATTTATTTATTGCATCATTTATTTTTTTTTTTTTTATATACAATATAGAAATTCTACTCTAATCTAATTTAATTATGTATGTGTGTAAAGCTCAATCCCGAAAACTTGAACCCCGGTCCTTACCCCTCACACCCCATAAGCATTTATACTTGTAAAGTGACTATCAAGTCAAAGTACGTGGTGATATTGCATCATTTATTGTGATCAGCCAAAGACTCAATATCTAATTTTGAACATGGTCGCAAGCTCTCCTAATTCTACAATGCTTCTTGTTGATGGCTTTTTATGCCTCTTCTTGATTTTTTGACTCAAGCATTAAATCAATATCAATAGCTAAGCACTCCACATGACCATAATCCGGAGAACACCGAGATAAAAGCATGTCTCGCACCATACTCTTACAAAAGGATTTTGATCATAGTTGTTTAGCACCTCAAGTTAAGACTTCATCATGACTCGACCCACACCTGATACCCAAGATTGAGCACCAGCGCTGCTTGATTTGGGTTTGAAGTTTGAGAGAAACGAATGTTGTTGTAAAACTTAGTTGGTAATGTTGACTCAAGCTATGTTGGTGATCTAGAAAAACATTGTTATGCTATACTACATGCTATTTGTTTACATTTGTTAAAGAATTTTTGAGTTGGAGATTCACACTATAGTCCACAATTGCATTATCAACCACTAAGGATGAATATATGACTGTGATAGAAGCCATCAAGGAGGTTATTTGGCCAAATAGTTTGATTGGAGGCTTAGGAATTTATCGGGAGCACGTTTAAGTATTTTGTGACAGTCAAAATGCCATTCCTTTCTCAAAGAACCAAGTCCACCACTCTCGAACTAAGCCATCAAATGCTATTTTTCCTTTTTGTCTCTCTTCACTACAAAAAAATGGGGCTATCCCAGCGTTTTCAAAACCACTGGGATAGCCCTAAAAAGCGCTGGGATAGGGTCAAAATTCCTATCCCGGCTTTTTTTTTTCCCGGCGCTTCAAACCGCTAGTTTTTGAATGTCGGGATAGGTCCTGGCGCTTTTAGACCTTGTTCTGGCGTTTTTACTTGTGTTGGGACAGCCTTTATGAAAATGTGAATATAACCTATACCAGCGTTTTTTTCTACCTATGCCAGCGCTTTTAAAAGCACTGGCACAGGTAGCACCTATGCCAGCGCTTTCAAAAGCCCTGGTATAGGGTATGAATGAATAAATTTTATAAGGCCTATGCCAGCGCTTTTGAAAGCGTTGGCATAGGTCGTACCTATGCCAAGCGCTGGCACAAGTAGAAAAGACGCTGGTATAGGTTATATTCACATTTTCATAAAGGCTGTCCCAACACAAGTAAAAACGCTGGAACAGGGTCTGAAAGCGCTGGCATAGGCGGTTTTTTTTTTTTTTTTTTAATTCTTTTTAAAATTTTCTTAGCACTTGTAATGTACCTAAAATACATATTTTCCAATACCTATTTTATAGCAACTATAATGAACTACAATTCATATTTTCCAATAGCAAATACCATACCACATTAAACCAAGAAACTAAATATATTTAATTACACCATAACAATAATTACATCCCAAATGTCTAGAAATTTATACACAAAATAATACATCCCAACTGTCTAGAATATTATGAACAAAATAATACATTCTAAACAACTATGTACAATGTCCTACACAAAAGAATACATTCTAACTATATAGAATGTCATGCACAAAAGAATACATTCTAATTGTCTAGAATGTTATAATAAAGTTTCCAACTATGATGTCTACATATATATCAAAGTTTCAAACTTTATTACAAATATCAAAATATCATAGTAACTACTCCAAAATAGGTGCCCAAAGTATCGCCTACTGTGTATCATCAAATGATAAGTGTTGAGCACCGGGAGATTGGATATCCACTACAGAATCACCATCACCATCCTACAAATTAAGAAACACACAATGGATTAATGTACAAAACAACAGAGTTAGTAGTTGAATGACACAATATGACTAGTATTACTACCAAGTGCCACATTAGCAATTAAAACATACTCAAAATGATTGATTTCAGTTAAGCATATCAATTGGGTATTAGTCTCAATAAATTTCTCAAAAAGTGACTAGTAAGCAATTTATGCAAAAGATTCAATAAGTGATTACTTACAATTAACCTCGAAACAACCATCAATACAAAGAAAAGGAAAATGTTTGCGAGATCTTCTCAACCTATAAAAATTTTGATTAAATTATTATTGTCATTCCTAAAATTTGCATGAATTTCGTTTTTCGTCCCTAAACTTAAAAATAAAATAAAATAAAAAATTCATTCCTAAACTTTTTAAAGAGACTCCTTCGATAATTTAGGTACCAAAAAAAAAAAACTTTTAAAATAATTTAGTGATGAAAAACAAACTTTTCAAAATTGAAAAGTAATAAATGTAACATATTCAATAATTTAGGACAAAAAATAATTTTTCAAAGTTTAGAAACAAAATATACAAAATTTAGGGGCAAACAATATTTAGCTTAATTTTCATAATCGATTAGAATTTTAAATTTTTTGAAACTTAGATGATAGAGTTTTAACTAATTTAAACGATCCTACTAATTAATAAGACAAAAAGAATTTATGTTGGAGTACAAATTTTAATTTCTTGAGAGTTAAATAAAAAGTAAAGAGAAATAAGACAATGAAATTAATAATTAATGATAGTATAACCACTTGTTGCATAAAGAAGATAATCATTTGGTGTCACAATAAACTCTAGCCAAGGTACCAACTTTTATTATATAGTATATGATTTTGCATGAGAATGACTCTTTAACACGTAACATCCAATAGTATGAATCATGCAATTAAGCTTCCATTCTTAAGGATAGTATAACCACTTATTGCAGAAAGAAGATAATCATTTGGTATCATAACCACTGTTTCAAAAATTAGATTGGCTAGTTGAACCAATTCAACAGGGAAAAGGAATGGAACTGATACGGTCAAAACTGAAAAAAAAAAAAAAAAAAAAAAAAAAAAAAAAAAAAAAAAAAAAAAAAAAAAAAAAAAAAAAAAAAAAAAAAAAAAA